>NC_055662.1:29800242-29847742 GCF_017976325.1 Chelmon rostratus | reverse complement strand
AACAATGAATAAAAAAAAATCTGGAAAACCATGAAAAAGATGCAGTTTGAGCTCAGACAGGTTTCATTCCCAGCTCGTCAAATCTGTCTGTCTGTCTGTCAGACTGTCTGTCTGTCAGGCGTCTGTCTGTCTGTCTGTCAGACCTCTTGTTCGGATGCTGAAGGGTCTCCTCTGTGTGGATCGACGCTGAGCATCGTGACAGATCGTCAGTATTTGACGAGCTGCGATAAGAACGTGTTGTTGAGCCGCGTCTGATTCAGAAGGAAAGGTTGGTTGTTCTCTGACATACGTGGTTTCCACAGGCGACGCACAGCCGCATCATTACGTCTGTTTCTATGGTAACCGACAGGCGTTCGACAAAGTTCCACAGAGCTGCGGGAATCCGTCGTTCGTTAAACACTCCTCTGATAGACAGTGGGGGGGGGGGGGGGTGGGGGGACATTTGGCTGAAAGCCTCAAAGACGAACCAGAACCAGAACCAGAACATGAGGACAGAACGCTGGGAGCTGAACCCTGAACCCTGAACCCTGACCCCTGACCCCGTCAGAACTGCTGCCTCCATGAAAGCTTCATGCTCTCTGTAGCACAGCTGAGGTCAGATCACATGACAGAAGATGATGTTTAATTCAGACTGAAGAAGAAGAAACTGTCACTGCTGATCAACCCTAAAGTGACCCCCCCCCCACACAAAAAAAAAAAAAGTCTGGTTATGCGGTCAAAATACTGTGGCTATTTTGATACCACTGATAATCTTATTAAATAAAATAGTCGATAAAAGCTTTTATTTATGCAACAAATTAAACTTAGTTCATATATTTCTACACAGTATTATAAATACTCGTTAATTCTATTTATAGATTTATAGATTATAGATTTATAGATTTATAGTTCAGTATCAAGTAATGAAGATTGAATGAATCAGAGTGACATCATGAAATCAGGCAGAACCAGACGCTGAGTTAATGTGTGTGTTTCCTCTGCTCTCTCTCTTTTTGTCCCTCTGTAGCCGTACCCCACTGACATCACCGGCCAGCTCAACCTATCAGATCCCTCCGTCAGCACCGTGGTCTGAGAGAGAGAGAGAGAGAGAGAGAGCTTCACTGCTGCTGCTGAGCCACACACACACACACACACACACACACACACACACACACACACACAGGCCCTCTGGACACACACATGGACAGACTGCACCCCCTGAGACAGGAAGGACAACATGATGGCATCACACTGTGTCAACACACACACACACACACACACCATCTGCCATCCCAAACCACACACACACGCATGCACACACACACGTACACACACACACACACACACGCACATGTACACACACACACACACACACACACTCACACACACACACACACACACACACACACACACACACACGCACATGTACACACACACACACACACACACACACACACACACACACACACACACACACACACACACACGCACATGTACACACACAAACACACACACACACACACACACACACTCACGTACTCGCCTTGCCTGCTTGTAGCGTCTCTGGGGGGTTGTTTTTTATATCCACTTGTTTTTCTTTGCTGTCGTTCAGCTGATTCTGTCTCCTGTCTGTCACACTGATTGATCGCACTGACTCATTAATGCTCACCGCCGGAAACTGGAGCTCTGATAAACACACAACACCTGTCAATTGATCAGTGACCCGTCGATCACTCTGGGACTTGTCAATCGATCGGGGACTTGTCAATCGATCGGGGACCTGTCGGTCGGTTGGAGACCTGTTGATCGGTTGGGGACCTGTCAGTTGATCGACTGGGGACCTGCCGATCAGTCAGGGACCTGTAGATCGGTTGGGCGTTGATCGATCGGGGACCGATTGATCGGTCGGGACCTGTCAGTCGATCGATTGGAGACCCGATCACCGATCAGAGTGCGGTAGGTGGGCCGAGCCTCTGGGACAGGAGGTTTCTTTAACACAGAACTGCAGATGTCTCCTGGATCACTGAACCAGACTGAACCAGGACCTGTGGTGGCTCTTCAGCACTGAGGCTCATGGGTAATGTAGTCATTCCACCACTGAGGGAAACATGATGTGTGACGGAGGAAGCTGACAGTTTGGTTCAGTGGTTCAGGAAACTCGTGCTGTTCAGGAAGTTTAGCAGAACTTAGTTTAAACTTTATGTAAGAAGTTTGTAAATGAAACAGTGATTTGGCTGCAAACTGATTTTTTCAAATTGTTTTTTTATTAATTAGATTTATTTATTAGTAGTATTTCTTTATAAATATTTCTTCTTCACTTTCATGACGCCTTTGCTGATGAAGCCCATGAAATGCAGCCGAAAGGCCCAGAAGAGAAGTTTTCACTTTGAAGCATTTCACTGCTTTAAATGATGAAATCTGCTTCATGTTTTAGTCTTTTACTAAAAGCAGTTTTTAGATCTTTTGTACACAAAAGAAAAAGTTCACAGTTTGTCTTAAAAACGCTGACTCATCTTTGGGACGTTGGAGATTAATGTGTTAATGGAGAAAAGGTGTTGACTTTTAATCTAATGATAAAAAATGAAGTGATTAACACTTTAAGTTAAACCTAATGCATAAAAACTACGATAACTTCTATCCTGAACAAATGTTCTTTCAGTCTCGGAATAAAGGACAGAAGAAATAGAGATCTTCCTCTGATTGTACATCCATTTTATTTGTGAAAGGGCACATTTATTTTGACAGGAACAGGAAATATTATTTTGTGATCTATGATCTTATGAATTATAGGATACTGACACCTTCAGTCCAGATTTTCCTGTGACGATTTTATATTTTTTAAGATGTTTAAAACTTTTCTTCTTCTGTTTCCCTTCATGATGTTTGGAAAGCGGCTTCACATCCTTCTTCACGCTGTCGGGAACAAATGTGAAACTGAATTTATAGAACAGATCAATATTATTTATCACATAACGACACTGAAGAACATGTTTTGAATGAAAAGACTTCACAGTGTTAGAAAATGATTCCTGAACCAGAGGCTCCGCCCACTGCCCCCCCGACAGTCCCAGGGCATGATGGGACATGCAGTCACTGCTCCACCCCCACTGTTACTCTGCTGATGATGTCAGTCTCTGTCTACCTCCACGACGCTGTAACTCCAACCTGCCAATAACAGACACTGATGTCCTGTGAAAACCTTTTAACTCCTCACAGGCCTGCCCACACAGGCCCGCTGGAGTTAGGAGGTTTTCACGCTGCAGAAGCAACGTAGCTGCTGTCTGTCAATGCAAACAAGGCTGTTCTGTAGAAAACACTCATGTGCATGAAAGGTAGTGCCCACCTCAGCTGGAGCCTCACTGAGAACAAGGACTGCTGTGTCAGAACGTGAACTTTAAATCTTTCGCTCAGTTGTTTGGTTTTCTGTCATTTCTGTGAAAATCAGCCTGCAGAGACACGAAACTTCACAGTTTGTGTGTTTTAGTCCACATGTTGCAGTCAAACCTTCATCATCATCACGGAGGATGAGGATGCATTTTTATTTTCAGGCAGTAAGATTTCAAAGTGAAAGAAAAACACAAACTAACTTCAAGAAATATCCCAAATAAATGCTCTTGTTATCTTTGAAAGACCGATATAGCTAATGCTCACATAGCAGCTAAAGCTAACAAGCTAGTCAAATCTGTAAAGAACAATTTGAAGGCTGAGTATGACTAAGACCAACACGGCTAATGCTAATGGTATTGCTAATGTAGTGTAAGGCTAACTTTACTTTTCCTTCTCATTGTACCTAAACTACTGCTAATGCTAGCTATGCTGCTAATGCTAATGTATCAGGTAGACTTGACTTGGAACTGGACTCATTTTAAAGGTGGATTGATGAACGAGTAGCTGAGTAATCATGTATTGATCAGCTGTTTCAGCTTTTATCAGGTACAGCATATTTAATAAACATTTCTCGTAATATTTTTCTTAATCAAGTGAATCAAAAAGCAAATTTGATGTTTTTACTTTCCATTAATCAATTTGTCTGTTTTTTTCCTCAATATAATATTAATAATTAATCTCCCCGTGTGATATTCACAGTGACACAATTCAGACTTCCTACTTTCTGTTACTTCCTGTGAACTTCACATTAAGAGCAACAATTGAAACAATGTTTTCTTTTAGTACTGAGGACTTTTATTTTGAAGTGACCGTTGAACTGAAAGGTCTTTCACAGTTTTTGCTTGTGTTTGATGGGAAAGACTAAATGAACAGGTTTAAACACTTCTGCTGCTCTCAGATCAGATTATTGTGGACTCTTCAGATGGATTTAGTGTTTTTCTGCTCCTTCAGTTTATTGGAGCCTCTTCATCATCGTGGTCTTCATCACTTGTCTGCAGGCTGATTGTCCACAGACTCACACTGATTTCCAGTTTCAGCTGGAAGTGACAGGAACTCTTGACTCAGTTTACTGATCTGAACTGAACTTTTCGTTGTTCTCAGTGACGATTGGCTCGTTTCACTTCCTGTTAATACTGACGTCGTGTTAAAGGGGAGCTGCACCAGCCAGGGGTCGCTTTAAACCTCAGTTACATCATCAGGTGGATTTAGTTTTCTGTCGTACAGAATCAGACGCACAGCTGATGAGTTTTCTGTCTTGATGTGTTTGTGTATGACACAGTAGTGTATTACTCCTCATCCTCACTCTTCACTGCTGCTGCAGCCTCGTCCACTCTGCACTCACATGTATCAGCAAATATTCAAATATTTACTTTCATACAGTAAAACAGTAGAATAGTACATAAAAGAAGCCCTGAAGGAAGAAATAAAAAGCAAAACTCAGATATACTAATAACCATGATATACAGTATATACATAAATGTGTACAAATATATCAAAGTATGTACGATGTGTGCAATAAGATAAAGAGCAAAGACTTGCAGTACTACTGTGAATAAACGTAACAGTAGTCCAGAGGACGTTTGAGGTATAGAACATATGAAGCTGAGGTTTATTAGAAGAATCGTTTATTGGAGGTGGAGGATGTCGTGAATATTATGGGATTAAAAATGTGTCTGGTCCCCGCGAGGCTGCTGGATGTGTTAAACTGACACAGATTTAATCTACATTACTGTCTATAAACGTCATGTGACTCGATAAGAGACGCAGGAAGTGATTCAGCGACAGATTTTAACTTACACTGAAAAATTTTAAAGCTGATGGCAAACAGATGCTAATGCTAGCAAGCTAACCCACTGTGTGTCACTAAAAGATGCATTTGTAACTGTGCAAAGGGGCCCTGGACCCCCAGAGGGGCCCGAAGGCTCCAGGTTCCCGTTGTAGAGGGGTCAAGTCTGCTTTTGAAGCCTTTAGCACTTCATTCTGGATAAACAGAAGTTGGTTAATGATGAGAAACACGAGGGTCGGCTGAAAGGTTGAAATCATCCTGTTCAATTAAATCAAAGCAGACTTTCATGAAATAATAAAGGTTAATAAATCAGTTTTTCAAAGTGGATCCGTGTTCGTGCAGCTCACCCTGATGGTTATGTTCTGATGTCATAGCGTGACATCATGCTGTGATGTCACGCACTTTTCTTTTTTTTAATGATTTCTTTGTTTCGGGTGTAAAGCGCTGATTCAGCTTCCTGTTTGAAGAGTTTTTCTGCTGTTTTGATGATGACGATGAAGATGATGTCGTCTCACTGCTGTTTGTATTAAATCTATAATCATGTGTGAACTGACCTGAGGTCAGCTCAGTTACATTAAGTCCTGTTTCGTGCAGACGGTTTTTCTTTGGACCTTTGTGTCTCGTAAACACTGAAACTGTAGAAGAAGAAGTCTCCCTGTGTCCTCCCTCTGTGCAGCACTCTGTCCAGGAATGTGAACCGTCGACCTTTGACCTCTGCAGGTCGACGTGAACTGTTTTATTGTTTCTGATGATGGTTTCTCACAGTTTAACACTCGCGGCTTTTTACCCTGAAGACCAGAAAAACCAGTAACACTGCTGTACTGGTTCCATCGTTTCCTGAAATCATCCTGGACAGGAAGTGACACGTTGAAAGAAAACTGTGACTTGGTACTAATTATTAGAAAGTAGAGTTAGAGACGTGACGTTGATGTTTGTGAAACCGGACTGAACCTGCAGACGAACGTTTGTGTTCAACATATAATGAAAATCAACGTGTTGAAAATTCACTTTCCAGTAATAAATTGACTTCCGTTTAAATGGATTTCTGTCTGTTTGTAATGTTTGTTCAATGAAACTTTGCAGAACATTTCATTTTCATGAGTGGCTGTCCAGTGAAAACCACGTATCTCCATATTTGGTGATTTTGAAGAATTGAATGACGTGAAGCTAAATGTACTTTAATGTGTGTGACGTCTGAAGATCCACAGAGACACTGAAACATCACATGACTCGAGCTGTTTGTACTAAAGAACAGTCTGAACTAGTTTTTCACTGAATAGCTGATTTGATTGGTCAGTCCTAAGGTGAGACACAACAGGTGACTGAACAGCGTGAATCATAACTGAAGAAGAAACGTCTGAAGAATCTGATCGGAAGACGACAGGAAGTGATGTCATTAATCAACCAGTAGTTTGATCTTGTGATCTGTTGGTGAGTCTGAACCATCTCCATCTGTGATCGTCTTGGATCATCAGAACTGACTTCCTGTTCCTCACCGGCCTGCTTCCTGTTCCTCACCGGCCTGCTTCCTGTTCCTCACCGGCCTGCTTCCTGTTCCTCACTGGCCTGCTTCCTGTTCCTCACCGGCCTGCTTCCTGTGTACTCAGACTGGATCCTGACCACACAGGTCTCTGGCTGATGTTATTCTTCCTGTGGATTCTCAGGAAGTCGAGTCTTTTTTGTGCTCCTTTGACCAGCTGTGTCGTGTTGTGATTCCAGGTCAGCTTCTCCTCAATGTGGACTCCCAGGAAACGGAAGTCACCGACTCGTTCTACACAGGCTCCACCGATGCCAATGGGCTGAATGTCCGTTTTGTTCCTTCTGTCGTCTATGATGAGCTCCTTTGTTTGGCTGTTGAGGAGCAGGTTACACCACACAGTCAGCTGTCACCTCATCACGGAAAGTGGACTCATCACCTCCTGTGATGCAGCCTACTGCCATCCTTAATGAAGGTGTTGCTTGAGTGGATGGGGGTGCAGTCTGAAGTATAGAGGGTAAAAAGCAGGGGGCTCAACACACAGCCTTGGTGGGGAACCGGTGCTGAGTGTGAGAGGTGTGATATGATTGATATGATTGAACTAACCAGTTGATTGATTGCTCCGGAATGTTGTGTGATCGCGAGGACTCCGCTGTAATACTCATCTTGCACGAAACGCCAATTTTTAACAGATCGTGTCGGCTGTAGGTGATGTTAGCTCGACAGAAAGCGGTTAGAACGAGCAGGACGTACAAAACAAAGCACTGAAAGTGGGAGCACCAAGCCGCTGCGTCTTTGCGCCGCCATCTTTATGGCAGGGACGCAGTTACGTTTTGAACTGTCCAATCAAAGGAGGAGCTCCTCAGCCAACCAGTCGGCGCTGGTGAGCTGTGCTATAAGATGATTTGTCTTCCTCTGATCCACAGGGACTAACAGAGCTATCCCTTACTATCCTCTGTCAGAGCTGACTGATGCCAGAGCCCTCAACGCTGACCTCCTCTGCTCCTCACTCATAGAACCATTCCAGTACACCTTGGCTTGGCAGGTAACCATCATGAAGCCAGTGTGGGAAACCAGATGGATGGATGGATGACTGTTTCCTGAGAAGTAAGATGAAGCCAGCACTCCATCAGCGCAAGCCTTCATCCATCGTTGTCTGTGCACCAGGTGGTAGACCCGTACCGCTCTACTGGACAGAAGGTTTGGCTATCCATTTGGGACATCCGCCTCCAGGTTGAATCCAGGAAGCTGGCTCCATGATTCGTAGGTCCATCACGACCATCAGCGTCTGTTCGCATCCACATCACTCATCTCCACCTGAAAGAAGGAGCCTGTAGAGCTGAAACTCTTTCTAACAGCAATCAAACAATCAAAAAGAAAACATCTGGTATCTATGGCCGTGTGGTTTGGAATAAATAATCCAGTTCATGTGGTCTGAATGAAGGGATTGGACGGTCGACCTGCATGTTTACCAGAAGAAAACTTTCTGGACTTTGATATTTACTGGATTGCTGACGAGTTGTGTTTGTGTTCTCGACTTTTCTGTGTCAGTAAACGAAACACTGATGCCTTTATTTGATATTTCACAACCCTGTGTGTGTGTGTGTGTGTGTGTGTGTGACTGGAGTCACAGCAGAGGATTGTGGGTACTGTAGTCAGTAATGAAGCTGCCTTTGAGGTGTGTACTTTAGAGTCTACAGTGAAAAACACTCACATGTTTAGTTTGTTTGCAGATTTTATTATTTATTGGATTATTTTTAGCTTCATTATGTCAAAATCTGAAATCAGATTTAATCAGAAAAATCAGTTTTCTAAACTGATGAAGTGTTTTAATGTCAAATCTGAACCTGCAAAGTAACTCAAGCTGTCAGATAAATGTAATCAAGTAAAAACATCAAGTAACGTCACATGAAAGTACTCAAGTAAAGTACAAGCACCTCTAAATTGTACTTGAGTACAATGTTGTCATGTTTACAGCAACACAGTAACGTTCTCTTCAAGGTCCATGTAGTAGAAGTTCTGGAGCTTTTGATCACATGAACCTGATGATGATGATGATGATGATGATGATGTGTAAATTAGCAGTTGTTTGCTAACAGGTTCATCATCAGCTTCAGGCTGATAATGTTAACGTTGAGCTCACAGTCAAATCAAACATCAGTTCCTGCAGGTTTAAATGGGACTCAGGAAACATGGTCCACACTTCATCTGGGCTGCTTTTGACTCCTGACTTCAGAGCTTCTGGCTGCAGCTCTGTGTTCAGCAGGTGGAGTTTAGTTGTTGACTCTCAGTCTGAAGGTCGCTGCAGCTCCGCCCCCCCCCAACACATGACTGAGGAACTGATGGAAGACATTCATCCACCTCCACCAACTAACCAGTTCAGCGGTGAACCTTCAGCAGCGGGTGACCGTCTGTATCTGATTATTGTGATCAATAATCAGCTTCTGATGATTGATTATTGATCATTCGGTTCGCTTGGATCTGACTTCTTCTGATCAGCTGATTTGATTGGCCGAGGCTGCTGCAGTCAAAGGGACAAGAAGAGGTGGTGTCACAACACAGAAGAAGAAAAAAGGACACCGAGAGGTGAGTCAGGACAGCAGCATCAAAGCTTCACATCAAAGCTTCACGTTTCTGTAATAGGAATCCAGCTTCACTCTGACACTTCACAAAGATTCATCTGAACAACAACGAAAGCAGCTGCTGTTCATGATCACACTCACTGAGGATTAGGCAGAATTGATAGAACAGTGTCGTCTGCATAAAAGATGATCATTATGTATAAATAAGATTGCAACACAAATTATTGATATAAATTGTAAATAAAATGGACGTGTTCGGGACACCAAAGCTTGAGAAGAATCAACTTGACACTTTGTGTTCTGCCACTCAGGTAGTTTTCTAACCACTAGACTTTCACCTTTTCTATTATCGTTGAGAATGTCTTCATAAAAACTACTTTCAGTGATTAATTATAAGCTAGAACTTAAAGTCTAGATATGGGTCAGGATTCAATAATGGAACCACATGTCCTGCCTTCCAGACCTCAGGAGTTTGACTTCTAAGGGCTTCCAAAAACCAACTGGACTTGCGTGAAGTTCTAGAAGACGTTTTGTCTCTCATCCAAGAGGCTTCATCAGCTGTCTAGCTGCCATGTGAGTCATTAAGGTGGGCTATGGTGTTAATGGGTCAATGGACTATGAGGCAAAACATCTTCTAGAACCTCAAGCAGGTCCAGTTGCCTTTTCAAAGCCCGTAGAAGCACCATGACCTGGTCTTTCTAGAGTCAGGTTAAAAGTTCAGATTCGGATCTAAACTGTCAGAGCCATGTGATTTCTCTCTGTTTAACTTTAAGTTATTTAGCTCACTTATTTTGTCTGTACTGATTTCATTATTCATCTTTAAGGATTGTACAGTTTATAGTAGTATGTAGTTGTGTAGTTGTACATAGTTGTATATAGTTGCATAGTTTAAATGTGTATTGAAATGGACCATGGATGATCCGGTGCCAAACTAAATGTTTCTGTGGGCCACTGGCCTGAAGGCCGCACTTTGGTAAACTGTGGTCCACAGGTATGCTAGCAGCTCTGTAAAACTGTACTAGTGCTAAATGCTAACACCAGCATGGTAACATGCTCAGAATGCCGATGCTAATGTAGTAGTTGTGTTTTCGCTCTCGTGCTGTGTGATGAATCAGGACCAACTGTCACTTTTTGGGCTCCAACCGGCCAGTTTTGTTTTTTGCTGAGTGTTTAGCCTGCATGTCATGGGATTGATACGGGCAGGTGTGGAACTCTGTACAAGCCTGATGAGGCTTTGTTCCCACCCTGCACAGTTTTTGTACTTGTACTGAACTTATGCTAAACAAACAAACTAAACTAAACTAAACTAAACTAAACCAAACTAAACTAGAACAGATTCATTTCAGGTCTCTCACGGTCAGCTTCACAATAAGAAGCTCCAAGAGATGCTAAAATATAAACGTCATAACTCAGCTAATGGTTATCATTCTACACCACATGTCTTCTGATTTCTTATGTGGCTACAATCAAGCTAGCAGAGTTATACAGATGATACAGTGATGAACTTAATCATCACAGAAGCATTTGGTGTTGATTAGAAGCAGTCTGGAACAGATGCCAGTGGGAAGCCACCAGTGATACACTATAAACAACAAGCTGAAGTAATAAATGGAAAGGCTCCCATCATATTATGGGTTTTCTTCTCTGTTTGGAATATTTTGCAGGATGAAGGTCTGGAGGGCAACAAGGCTTCTGCTCCTCTTCAGCCTCCTCAGCCTCACTCAACAATTTGGTAAGAAAAGTTTTACATTTTGACAACCTGAAGTTCAGCCTCTCTTCTACGTCGTTAACATTAATAACCCTGAAGATCCACTCCTGTTTCATCTGGTTAAACGTATGGTTGCTGAGGTAACGGTACACCCATCAATACATCACTTTTGTAAAATCAGTTCAGCAGCTGTCAAGTCAGTGCATCAATGACTGTGACACAGACAAAGTGCTCCCCCTACAGGCACAAATAACTACCGGATTTAAATCCTGAACGCTTCTGTTTGTTTGAACGAAAACACATCCAGACTCATCCAGCTGCTGCTTCGCAGAAATACAACAGGGGCCTGTTTAAGAGTAAGGTTTAGGTTTAACAAACCTGAACTCTGAGTTTATACCTGGACTTCAATGGAGCTCTGATATGAAGAATCACCATGGCAACAAGTCACTGAAGGCAGGTCCTCCACTTGTCCAGTGGAGACAGAAATATGAACGAATGCCATGAGGACCACATTTATCTTTAACAGCAGGAGTGAAGAAAGGTGTCAGTCATTTCACATCATTACATTTTACTCAGGGGAGTCCGTTCAGCCAGTTTCCCTCATCTCAGGGTTAACCAGCTCAGTGTTTCCAGGGAACCCACTTTATGAAACAGGCCCTGAGGTCAGACTCAGATTTTAAGACAGCAGTCAGGAGCATAAGGAACGCCTACAGCTGATGCAGTCGATCCTGAAACACAAGATTTGTGTCACAGAAGTGAGAGCTGACGAGTTGGAGAGGCTCAGGCCCGATATCGCTGCTCTGTACCGCCTCAGAGGACTTCCTGAACGCATGTTTCATCAGAGGCTGAAGAACACTTCCAACCAAAGGTAATAATGTTTGGATGAAGGTCTTCAATCTTCAATTTTCAAGGGAAAATAAATGTGCATCGCAAAAGTAACAAGAATGTATTTCATCTTAGGGACACATCCGTCCACGGATCCAGATCTGAGAGATCCGTTAGCAGGTAAGGAAGTGTTTCCTATTTATTCTCAGCTTGTTGGTTTCCAAGTTCTCATTCCCGGGTCATCAAACTTTGTCAGACCTCTCAGCACCGAGCTTTGAGTTGACTCCGATGTAAACCTCTGATCTGTGGTGATGTTAGACGCCCAGAGCAACACGATCTCCCCCAGAAACCTTTTCTGACACCTGATTAATGCTGTTAAACGATTGCAGTTTGGTTATGTTGAAACATCAGAACTACTTGTTCGGGTTTAGGAAAGGATCGTTGGCTGTTGGTTGGTCCCAGGACGTGAACCCCAGTCTCCTGGCTGAAAGTCGTGTCTTTATTCCACTCATCCATCCACTCCACCTTTTGCAAACTTTCTTGCTCTTAAAACTACGTGACTGTAGTCTGAGTGTCTAACATGTTCAGATAATCTAATATTTATATGATCTTTTATGCTCTGGGAATCAGACCAGGGTTCTGATGATACCTTCAGTAAACTTCATGCAGACAAAAGCACTGCACTGAAACCACTGTGTCCACGCCGACTGTTCCCTAGCTCATTAGATAATTGTTATCATTATTCTAAGGTAGGTTTCAAACAATCTTTAAAGTTGAGGTCAATTTCATATCAGAGCTGCAACGATTTCTTGATTAATCTTAACTAATTAGTCAAGCAAAAATCGATTCATCGTTTAAGTTATTTTTCAAATGTTCGATGGTTCCAGCTTCTCATGAGTGACAATTCACCGATAAGATAAAATAAAACTTTATAAATCCATTTATTTCTTTGTTGTTTTATGAGTAACATAAAGGACGACATTCAGCACTTTGTAGAATGATAAAGGAAACTCGTACCTTGATCATGAAAATCTAGAAGTCTTTAAATGATTCTCTTGTTTTTAAAGCTGGAATAAGCTGCTGAGAAGGAGTCAGTGTGGATCGACCTGTTTGCTGCAGCATGACAAAATATTCCATTTAACTAACTTCTTTTTCCTCCAAACTGAAGTTTTCACAGGGTCTTTGTCGGGTTTTGCTGAACTTGTGGAATTATTGTGTACCCCTCTGTGATACAAACATGTTCGTCTTCTTTTAGGGCGGACATTGACCAAAACCCAATGAGTTTGCAGGACGATTTGCAGAAGTGTGAGAAGAGCTTCACAGACTGTGTCATTCAGATGGGACCGGTTGGTGGACATCAATGTTTCAATAAATTAATCACTTTATGGCTTTATTTTACCTTTAAAGAGCTTCACACAACAAAAATCACACACACACACACACACCAGAGGAAACGCCATCATAACCAAATACATCAATAAATGGACAAACACATAACTAAAGCCAGATTCAAAAGGTTGGTCTTGAGATTCTTTTTTTCGATGCAAATTTCATTTAATTCAACTTGTTATTGAAACATCTGAATACACGAGATATCACATCTTGTTCTAACGCACACCTAAAACACAGGTCACTGTTTTTGCATTTTATTTTTCAGGCTTTTGAGAGTTTCTTGGGAGCTATTGATGAACAGAAGATACAAGATTGGCTGCTAAGTGCTGCAGAGATCTCACACAGCTACAGCCATAAACTTCTGGTCATGACTGACAGAGAAAAGTCAACAGATGTCAGAGTCCAGCAGGAGTACAACATGGATCCTCTTTACTCAGTGATAGTCAGCAAAGAATGCCTGAGCAATGTCTCATGTCTACCAGAAGCAGACAGCTACACTGTAGTGAAGATATTTGGAAGTGTTTCAGACGATGGGCAAACCGTGTCCGGACTTTCTGGCTCATCACTTGCAGAGCTGATGTTGAAACCAGCACTGGGGGCTGCGCCGGTCTTCTCCCTCGATGGAAACACAACCACAGACTTCCAACACAACTTTATCCGGGTTTTTGTGGGCCGTGGCATCAACAAAGTCTTAGAAACAAAGCAGGATAATCAACAGATTTACCAAGTAATGAAGAAACTTGACCTGGTTTCTGGCTACCGAGTTCCACAAAGACCAGTTGATCACACCACCCAGTACGACCACCAGCAGATTCTCATCATGGAGGATGACCATACTGTCAAAAAAGCTGCTACTTATCTTTATGAGAAGCATCCAAGTGTTAGCTCTGTCTACATGCTTGATAAAAACCAAAAACCAAAACTGATTCACGGCGCCTCCGTTCCTCTGTCGAAGGACAGCAGACTGACGCTGGTAGGCCACGGCATGACCGACAACTCAGGAGAGATGAGACTGGCGGGGTACAGTGCGGAAGACATCACCAAAATCATTCAACAGACCTACAGAGTTTCAGATAAAATCAAAACAACAAGTGTGGTGGCCTGTGAGGTCGGATCAGATAAAGCGTTTGCTGAAACCCTCCTGAAGAAGCTCCACGAGACAGCCAACATCGAGACAGAGCTGCACCTCAGGAGCGCTCTGCTGCAGGTCCGGCACACTGGAGAGAAGATCACCCAGGAGATCTCTGCAGAAGGCCTGCAATGGCGCCATAGAGATGACAGCAAGAAAGTGGTGGCGACCCTTGATAGGAATGGAGATGTAGTCATTAGAAATGAGCCTGCCAGTAAAGGAGAGGCCATTTTTACCAATGAAAGAAATGTTCTGATGCCCAGCCGTCCAAGAAACCGTTTCCTGACCTACAGAGACAGCTGGCCATCGGAGCCACGGAGATTCATTGACCAGAATATTTTTAAGAGGCTTCAGTTTAATGACCAGAATAAGTTTAATCGGATACGTGAAGCTTGTGACGAACTTGAAGCTCTGTCCTGGGGATTATTTCACGAAGACCTGCCCCTTCCAGAAAAGGTGAACTTCAGAAACTTACAGCAAATAGGAGAGCATTTTGTGATAGGTGAAAAGAATTTCAATACACAAAAGATAACGTGGACAGTGAATGAGCAGCGACATGAGGATGTTCTTTCCAAGTGCTATGACATTAAATCAGGAGAAGATGTCAGAAAGGTCATACGTCACTACGGAAAGACTGGAGAGAACGAGCCCACGTACCTGATGGTCAATGACTGGATCTTTGGTGTAGATCCTGAAAATCTGTATGTGTATCTAGTTGGAAAAAAACTTGACAACAATGAAAGAGGAAATGAGCAGAAAATTAATGAAGTTAAAGCCTGTATTGATGAACAGATCGGCCAAGAAAAATACCAAAACATGCAAAAACACATTGATGATAAAAATATAGCAAACTCAAGAGAACGTTATGTTCAGTACGTGAATGATATTTTTCTTGGAGAGCACACGACTCACCTACCGCTGTCCACTGAGGCCTGGTGCACCACGTATTTCACTGCATCAGTTATATCTGAATCTGCCAGAAATTTCCGGACATTTCCTCTGGTTCTTATGGCCCTGGACATGGTCGGAAACGCGGACAACAATATCCGAGAGAAAGGACTGAGTTTCTTTTTTGAAGACCATTCAATGGCAAGAGGACTTAGCTGGGTTGACCCAAGCAGGCGCGGATTCAGTGGTTCGGCAACACCTGAAGATTCGAGCAAATTACAAAATCGCGAACCGCAGAATGAGGGGCAATTAATGTTAGCACTTGAAAAAGTCATAGAAAAAGAAGTCAGTCAGTACGAATCGTGGATGAAAGTAAAGAAAGAAAATGTTATGTCTCAAATATTGACGATTGCAGAAAAATACAAGATAACTGAAAGTAATTCAGTTGAACATGAAACTATTAGCAATGACTACGAAACTTTCAAGACAAAATTAAAGGACAGCAACGAACCTCCGACATCGGGCACCTTAGGAGGCTACAATGACGCCTACACAACACCCCAAGACCTAAGACATGCCTCAAAGTTGGAGAATTCGCTCAAACTCGAATCGCATTTCTCCAGGCTGAGAGCATTAGCTGCTGAACAAATCCACAATCAGCTAAAGGCTAAATATGGTGAAAATCTGGCAGGGTTGCACCTGCAGGAGGACAGCGCCAGAATGGAGGAGGGGCAGTTCATATGTAACCTTGTGTCTGAGGCTGCTGATGCTGAACCTGTTGAGTTTAGGGTTGAGTTATCCCCAGAGAGTCGACGCTACAATGAGAAGATGTTAAAGAGCATCAACACAGCAGTTCGTGACCTGGAGATCCAGGGTTCAGCCCCCTCCCATCAAGTCAGCAAGTCTGTAGAGCACGCTGGGACTGCTGTTGGGACACTGGGCTTCATGCTGGGGATGAAAGGAGCCGTCCGTGCTTTTGAACAGGGTGACATCAAAGATGGCGTGATGGGAACTTTGCAAACGGCTCATGCGGTGACGGCGATGACAACGTCTGTGATTGCAAAGCAAACTCTGTCCTCAGAGGCGAGAGTTGCTAGAGCTGCAGGAGCAATTTTAAAAAGTCCTGTAATGAAGGGCACTATGGCGGTTATACCGATAGTGGGAATAGGATATGGGATTTACAATTTTGAACAAGATTTGGAGAGAGGTGGCCCGTTGGGATACATTGATGCTGTCCTCGATGCTGGTATGATTGTTTTAGATATTGCTGAAATTGTTCAACCTGAACTGGCACCATTCATAGTACCTATAAATCTGGCTCTATCAGTAGTCCGGATGGTGATTGATGATGTTTTCATGAGCACAGTGAATGAAGTGAACAGCCTCCCGGACGATGCTGGGGTCCTGCAGAAACTGCTGGCTGTTCCTCTTGGCTTTGTGAAGGGGGTTGACCATTTTATAACTCATGTGGAAAGTTTTGTGTACGATTGGCGCTACGATGACATAGAGGAGGGACACAGATTGGCCACACAGATATCAGACTATCACAAGTATTACACAGTTACGAAGGAACAGGATGGAACGAATGCTCTTGATTTTAGTGCTGGTGACTCTGCTTGGAATGGGGGAGGTATTGACTTCTGCCTCGCTGACCAGGGTCAGTCTCTGCTCTGCATGAAGTATTTTGTATCTAGTGATGAGAGTTTTACTAAGAGGTGTTGGAACATTAATACGCATGGAAGCAAAGATATTATTCTTGGCCTGGGAGAGTCACACCAATTAGAGTACACGACACTACAGAAGAAAGTATTCATGTTCATTCCAGCTGGCTCTGTGACAGTGGCTTCTGGTTATAAAGCGGTATCAGATTCAAGGTACGGGGTATACACAGGAAATCGAGAGTCCAATCGTTTTTTTGCAATTCAGACAGCAAAGGACCAGCAAATGATTGAATTCATGTTAAGTTACTATTACACACTTTCTGGTGAACCAGGTGATGACATATTCTTCCTCGGCCCTCAGAGAAGTTATGTTAAAGGCTCTGGGGGTAAAGACACGTACATCATTCCTAAAAATGGAGGGAAAACAATTATCAACAACTACGATCCGTCCAAAGCACGAGACACTCTTCACTTCAGCGTCGATTACAGTGACATTTCTGTGTCTACATCTGGACATGATGTGGTGTTGATGTATAAAGGCAGTCACACTGTGACCTTAGAGGGGTGGTTTTTAGGGGAACACTATCGTCACATGAACATAATGTCAGGAGACGGAGTCTTGTTTGACATCTCCTCCACTGAGGTTTCTTCTGCTCAGCTGGTGGCCAGAGAAATTAACAAGATGTTTAAGACACAGGGTGAAACTGTGGACGCGTCACAGCCACTTTTCAGCACAGTCACGAACATGTTTGGGTCTCGATACGATGACGTGCTCATCGGGAACGGAGAGAAGAATGTGATGGATGGAGGAGGTGGTCGAGATCGTTTGACTGGTGGGGAAGGAGAAGACATATACATAGTGAAAGACAAAGAACGGTCTTCAGTGTTGATTGACAATTACTCCAGAGACACTAAAACAGACCTGGTCATGATAGAAGCAAATTTTCTCACTTTTAAAGTCAGGGTTGAACGTGATAATGCTGTTGTGAATGCTTTCCATGACAATACAGTCATCCACGTGACTTTGTTGAGGTGGTTCCGAACACCAGAACATAGACACTTGCTTTTTGTCTCAAAGGATCTGATTACTTTCACGATCTCAGACAACAAGGCTGACTGCACGCAGAGAGACCAGTTCACCAAGTGCTTAAAGAGTCGCATCATCGACTTCAGCAGCTCTCCATCTGCTCTGGTGGTGGACCTTCAGGGGGACGAGGCTTTGCAAAGCGTGACGGAGGTCCGCGGGTCAAAGTTCGATGACGTCATCAGAGGGAACAAAGAAGGCAACGTTGTTGTCCCAGGAAGTGGAGACGATTTCATTCAGGGCAGAGGAGGTGAGGACTGGTACGTTATCACACCAGGCCAAGGAGTAAAAACCATCAACAATCAGTCACCAGATCAGGTCCTGGACATTCTCTTCCTGAAGGAACAGTATTCGAGTATAACATGTACTTGTGAAGGACAGAGCATCATAATTTTGGTAAAAGGCAGTAAAGGTGTTATTTTACAGGACTGGTTTGTTTCAAAGAACCATCAGCACCTGCACATCAAGACCAGTGATGGAATAACAACTAGATTGAGGTCTAACCTCAGCAGCTGTGGCGAGTCTTTAATGTTACCCTTAATTGTGGACTATAGGAACCAGAAACCTGAACCACTTAATTCACTTCACACACATCTCCAGAAGCTGTCAGTTAATGTGGATCTGTTGTTTTCGTCTGTACCCGATGGATGTTTGAGATATAGAAGCAAGAATTCAGAGGACAGACTCTTCTGTGGCCTTCAAGGAAAAGTGTTGATGGTGGATAATGCTCATTCAGTAAAAGACGTGTATGGCTCCTCAGGTTTTGACATCATGGTTGGGAACGGCAATGAGAATTTGCTTGATCCTTACACGGGTGGTGCACTAATGTTTGGAGGTGAAGGAAAAGACACTTACATTATCAAACACGGATATGGAAACAACTTAATGATTGATAACTTTGCAGAGGATCAAAATACCGATACTGTGTTGGTTGACATGGATTTCCTCGATGGAAGCCAAGTGGCGCTGGACTCCTCAGCAGGAGATCTGAATGTGATGATCACGACAAATGGGGAACAGTTAAAATTAATTCTGCTCAACTACAAGAATAGTTTCCAACATCGGCACCTTGAGTTTCAGAGCTCTGATGGAGTGAATTTTAGGTTGAAATCACTAAACTCAACTGGAGATGTTCCTTTCTTTCAAATTGAAGCTTTCAAAGTGACTCTGAAACAATCAGGGGCTGAATGCCGTTTGGACCTCAACTCCAAGAAAAATCTGTCTAAGGTCCATACCGTGAAAGGCTGTCCCTCTCGGACCAATGTCATACTGGGAAATGATCGAGACAATGCCCTGATTGGTGGGTGGAAGGAGGACACCTTGGAAGGAGGCGAGGGGGATGACACACTGATAGGAGGGAATGGAGCTGACATCCTGATTGGCGACTTGGGAGACGACACTCTTTATGGCGATGCTGGAAATGACACTATGATGGGAAACTCTGGCTGGGACGTCTTCATTCCTGGACCAGGGGCCGATCTAGTGGACGGAGGTCCTGGCAGAGACACTGTTGTGTACCGAGGCGATCATGACACGGGTGAAGGGGTTTATGTTAACCTGCTGACTGGACAAGGCCGCTACGCTGATGCTGAGGGGGACGTGTTGAAGGACGTGGAGACGGTCATCGGCAGCATCTACTCTGATATTTTGGTGTCTGGTTACGAAAGTTCCCTTCTCAAAGGTTCAGATGGCAATGACATCTTGGTGTCCACTGGTGCTGATTACCTGGTGGGGGGTGATGGAAATGACATCTACATCTTGGCCTTCGACAAGGGGTCCGTCACCATTAACAACTGTGCAAAGGACAACGCCACAGACGTCTTGTATTTGAGCTCGCGGTCAAGACAAATGTATCACCATCAACTTTTACCCGACGGAGTTGCTCTGACTTTCTATGGATACAAGCAAACTGCTGTTAAAATCACACTGGAAGGCTGGACCGGTGATGACAGTGAATGTGGTCACCTGATGTTGGTTTTCAGAGAAGTGGAGGTGTCGGTCGACTGGCTGCTACGGAAGTGTCAGAAGAAACAATCTAACTGATGGAAGCAGCCATAAGTTGAGTTAACTGCATCAGTGTGTCCTCTCCACGCTGCTTGGACTCTACAAGCACGGAGGAAATCAGTTTCAGGGGAACAACAACAAAAGATGCAGGAACAAAGAGACAGCGGGGGCTGTTTAGAGATACATCTAAGACAAAGTGAGACCTAATGGAATTTCTAAATACGTAATTCTGATGAACAGAGGTGAGTTTTTAGGGGTTTAATCAAAACCTGGAGATAAAGTTTGGGAATGAAAGTGAGTCATCTTGAATTTTCAGTCAAATGTGCTGCAGTCGTGGACTCCCGACATCCAGAATCTCAGAGAGAACAAGGACAGCGACTTTATGTATTGAATGAAAGTTTAAAAAAAGACATTACTTTATCTGTAACCTTCATTTCTGCTTTATTCAGATCTTAACTACATATTGTGTCTTGATTCAAATATTGAACTGTTACTGAATCGTATCGACTCATACGTGACATTTAATTCAAGAATCTTTTAGTTTTATTTTATTCTTGGAAATAAAATCATTTAAACTGTTATTTTTGTTGACAGATTTATTTTTAAGGAGAACTCTTGACAGTTTGGGTAAAGCTCACCTGTAGGAAGAGAAAAAGCTTCACAGGCTTGAAGAAAAATTGCTCCATCCATTTTCCATAGAAAAGGCCCAGTGGTGTCCAGGGTGGTGTCCAGGGTGGTGTAGTGACACGGATGAGACGTCTTCAGATCTGAAGACACACGTCCAACCGGAGCCACAAAGACCCAACAGGTTGATTCGGCAAAGATTCACTATGTTAATGGGTCACACACACATGATTTAAAGCCAGCGTATCCACGAGACACATCAGGACGTGGAGACAACCGGCGAGTTAGAACGACTGAAGAGAAACGCAAACTGATCGTAAACTGATGCGATCAGTTTGCTTCAGAAATTCTAAATATGTTTGCAGACAAAATTAATTGTTTAGACTGAATTAGAGCGAAAGATTCTGGTTCAGTCTCTGCAAGCGTGTTTCAATCCACCATTCAAACTGAAAAAAATCCTCCATCGATCAAACTGGCTCCAATAGTGGTTTTGTGACAGGTATCAGGGACTGTAACAGCATGACTTTCAACACAAAGAAGTTTCCTTCTGGCTCGTGCAAAGAACCAAACGTTACGTACGTCACTGAGCTCAGCAGGCGCTCGAGGAATGCTCTCAGATGTAGCATCGTTAGCTTGACTCTCTCGTGATTGCTGAGAACATTAAAAACACACACAGAGTTTCTGCAACACATCAGGTCAGCTTCCAGGTTATAAAGAGACTTTTTAAGGCAAACGTAAAATCTGACGTTCAGCCTCCAGAAATCAAAACACCTGCATGAATGATTGACAGGTAACACATGAGTTCGTGGTCAGCATAGAAAAGTACACAAGCTCCATCTACCCATCAGTTAGCATGTCTGTGGTATAACACTGATCGGACTGGATCTGTTTCTGACTGTCTGCTGTTAACAAGAACAAACTCGCTTTCATCGGACTTAAATGATTGATAGTGATGTCGTGGGAACGTTGTCTGTCTGTAATCGTTCCTGTTGTATTTGACAGCTGCCACAGACACAAAGAGAATTCCAGGCGAAAAATGAAAAATTAAAGATCCATTTCGGTTTTTATAGCATCCTTTGAGGGCCGTGCTGAATTATTGAACACACATATCACACAAACCTCTGTGTGTTCTTGAACTGCTTCTCTGTGGTGAGGATGAGGACGAGGATGGTGATGGTGGTGATGGTGTTGACCGAACAAGGGTCTGTATCCAGTCCCTACTTTCATCTTTGACTCTACCTCTTTACTTTCTACCCCCTACCCGAACCAGGGTTTGTATTCCCAACCCGCTTTTATTGGTGCAGTTGGTGAGAGGCAGGGGTAGATGATGGTAGTGCGGCAATCGGCAGTTACATGTGGCATCTAGGCCTGTGGTAGCATTGTAGCAGCTAACAATAGCTAAAGCGGTGGTAGTATGATAGCATCTTAGCAGTTAGCATTGGCAGCTAGCAGTTAGCATTAACAGTATAGGTGAATCTAGCTTTATTGTCTTCTTCTGTTCCTCTCAGCAGGTAGCGGTTAGCATGTAGCATTAGCTAAATGGTAGCATCGGAACTGTATTGCCTTCTTCTGTTCATCTTAGCGGTTAGCATTAGCATTAGCTAAATGGTAGCATCGGTACTGGCCACTACCTGGAGCATCTCTGGGTCAGTTGAACGCGGCAGTGCTGTTTGGATTGTGTAGGAGCAGTGTGAACTGACACTGGGGGGGGGGGGGGTGACTCTGGGACGCCGGAGTTCACCCCCTAGCCTCCTGGAGGTGTCGTGGGACTAAGTAGGCGAAACACCGTTGAAGGGAGGTATCCACCTGATGACCCCCAGAGACGTGTTAGGAATCACTGCTCTTTGGCAGGTATAGAGGCAGATTAGAGCTCCAAGGTTCTTCACTGAGAATGAATCCTCTTTTTGAGCACAAGTATCTTGTGTTTAGATTAACTGAGGGTCTGTTGACGGTTGGATGGTTGTTGTCCTCCAGTGAATGTCCAATGAGCAGAGGGAGGTTGTCATTGTAGCTTTGAGCTTGTTGGTTCTTTGCGTTCACTGATTGGCTGATCAGCTGCTTCCACGAAAACAGCAAACATGTTCACTTCCTGAAACATTGAGTCCACAGTGAAAACATTCAGAAAAATCAGTTTTCTAAACTGATGAAGTGTTTTAATGTCAAATCTGAACCTGCAAAGTACTCAAGTAAAGTACAAGCACCTCTAAATTGTACTTGAGTACAATGTTGTCATGTTTACAGCAACACAGTAACGTTCTCTTCAAGGTCCATGTAGTAGAAGTTCTGGAGCTTTTGATCACATGAACCTGATGATGATGATGATGATGATGATGATGTGTAAATTAGCAGTTGTTTGCTAACAGGTTCATCGTCAGCTTCAGGCTGATAATGTTAACGTTGAGCTCACAGTCAAATCAAACATCAGTTCCTGCAGGTTTAAATGGGACTCAGGAAACATGGTCCACACTTCATCTGGGATGCTTTTGACTCCTGACTTCAGAGCTTCTGGCTGCAGCTCTGTGTTCAGCAGGTGGAGTTTAGTTGTTGACTCTCAGTCTGAAGGTCGCTGCAGCTCCGCCCCTCCCCCCAACACATGACTGAGGAACTGATGGAAGACATTCATCCACCTCCACCAACTAACCAGTTCAGCGGTGAACCTTCAGCAGCGGGTGACCGTCTGTATCTGATATTGTGATCAATAATCAGCTTCTGATGATTGATTATTGATCATTCAGTTTGGTTGGATCTGACTTCTTCTGATCAGCTGATTTGATTGGCCGAGGCTGCTGTGAGAGGTGAGTCAAACACACGCATTGCACGCAGGAAATGGAGGGTAACACTGTTAGAAAACAAAAAAAAGAGTGTTAGAGTGAAGAAACACGTTCTTCTTTCTGTTGGTCAAGTTTGATTGGCGTTTCATCATAATCATCCAACACATGATGGGATGCTTCACTGGAGGACAGACAGACAGACAGACAGACAGACAGACAGACAGACAGACAGGCGGACTGTAGTTACATCATGTTTCCTCCTCCCCTCTCAGCGGTTGTCACGGAAACGCTGAAGACCACATGGCATTTTCAAAACTGAGCACAGATGAGGAGACTCAGCCTCTTCCTCGTCCTCCTTCTCGTCCTCCTCGTCCTCCTCCTCGTCCTCCTCCTTGTCCTCCTCGTCCTTCTCCTCGTCCTCCTTGTCCTCCTCCTCCTCCTGCTCCTCCTCCTCCACCTCCTCGTCCTCCTCGTCCTCCTGGCTGTTTGGAGAGTGTTTATGGTTCAGTTCGGGTGTTTCAGGTGTTTCAGTGATGCTTCAGTTGTCTCAGAGTCTCTGAGCGTCTGATGGATTCAGCCTCTGAGGAGGACCAGCTGTTTGTGTTGTTCTGTCGGAACAACAGGAACCGTCACAGCTCAGACTGTTCACACTGTGGCTGTAGCTGGTCTCAGAAACCACTTCTTCTAACAGCCTGAAAACACCTCAGAGGACTGGACCAGAGCTTCACCTTCTTCACAGCTGCAGGTCATCCAATCACCAGCCTTAAATGTCTGAGACCACCTGACATTCACCCGAACAAGCACCTGCAGGACCTCCAGGACCTGCACGACCTCCAGGACCTGCAGGACCTCGAGGAACTCTGGGACCTACAATGTACATTCTCACAGATTCTGCAGGACCACATCTTCATCTATGAACAGATCTGCTCTCAGACCACCTGGACTCAAATGTTTCTGTCTGCAGCTCCATCACTCCCCTCCTCCTCTTCCTCTCCTGCCAGCTGTGGTGTCCTCCCCTCTCCCTCGGCGTGTTGTCGTCTCCCCCTGCCTCTTTGTCCACATAACAAAGTTTTTTCTTCTTCTGCAGTGTTGTTTGCGTTTCACCTCCATGAAGACGTTGTTGTGAGGGACAGAATCTGAGCAGCGGAGGTGGACACATCCTGACTTTTAGTCCATCTTACATTTCCCATGATGCAGCTGGGCAGGTCTGCCATCAGGGCAGAAAGGTTTATAAACTACCTGGTGGTCAGATTTCATCTCACAGCTGGAATTTAAGCTCTGTGTGTTCAGTTATGACCACAACTGATCCAGGGTCAGTCACTCTGTGACCTGAGTCAACTCGGCTCTGTGTATTTCCTGGGAATTCTTTACTCGCCCAGGCTCCCTGACCCTGAACTGCACACCTGGCCGAGCAGCCACGTCTTTATACTCCACACCTGCACGCTGCATGTTAGGCTGATGACATCACGGTGACATCATCAGGGAGTTTAAAAGTGGAAAGTTCCATCAGAAGTGTTTGAATGAATTCAAAATAAAAGCTCCTGGATTGTGCCGCAGTCTGCTGAACTTTTGTTTTGGATTTTCACATTAAAAGTTTGATTTTGCAGCAGTGAAATATAGAAACTGACTTTTTTTTTTAAGTAATGGGCACGTTTATACAAACACACACACCGCAGTCATCAAACGATGACATCAATACACACATCAAAACTATGACAACAAACATTGAACCCTGTAGATACAAGCTTTCCACCTGACAGTGAACTGAACACGTCACTCTTTGGACGCCTTTAATGCATTTTACTGTTTCCTGTTTACTTTTACTGCAAGAAAGCTTAAAAGCAGGACTTTATTAAAGTCTGAGCTGTACGTGTGCATGAGTGTGTGCCTGCAGTCCACTGCTGAGGGCTAACATGACACACACACGCACACACACACACACTCACACACACTCACGCACGCACACAGGTGCATTAGCAGTGATGATGTCACATCCTCTTCTGGAAGTTTAACTCTGATTCTGGCTTTCAAAATAAAATGCACATGCTTCACTACATGCTGTGACTGGAAACCATGTTTGCTGCTGATATGATCGTTGATATGATTGTTGATATGATCGTTGATATGATCGTTCTGAGCCGTGCCTCCAGCAGAAGGTGGAGGAGTCACACAGTTTGTTGGTCACTGGTAGAAAAGACGTCGCGTGGTGTTCTGCACCTCGGTGGTCTCAGGCTACGGCTGAAGGTGCTCTGACCGGTCTCCGTCCATTAAACTGAAGAGGTTCCTCATCATCCTCCTCACCAGAGACTCCAGGTCAACTCCCAGGACAGACGCAGTTTACCGATTCTGTTAGCATCCGCTGCCTCCGCCCAGCACAGCGGGGCGTAGCTGCCAGTCGAGTGATCAAAACCTCTGCAGGGTGGTTCTGGAGACGTTAATGTCTGCTGAGAACATAAAGTCCATACAGGACACTTATTGTCCTGAAGTACGGTGCAGTTCAAGTTAAATACATGTTCAGTGTCGTCTTCAGACTGTAATAGATGTTCACATGGAGGTAAATACCAGGTTCACCTGAGAGCCGGTTCAGACTCGTCCTAACATGAAAACCGGCAGAAGAACTCACATTCACTGTGTTCCAGCATGTCTGTGTGCTGGCTGCATGTCTGACATGTTGTTACATCCATCAGGGAAAAGTACAACGCTGGGAACTAAATAACTCAGCGAGCAGACTGAAGTCTAACATCAGCAGCCACAAACCCTCCATTAAGGCTCTATTTCCATCAGCCAGACCAGCGTCGCTGCCAACGCTGGTTTATTTTCATTCAGACTTTGAAGTGGTGACGCTGTCAACATGACAAACCGGCACATTTACACAAAAACAAAGTTAAACCAGAGATGTTTAAAGTTTAAGTCTGAGTAAAAAGTAAAGCAGTAACTGTAAAGAGTTTATGAGGGCCAGAAAACAGGAGCAAGAGATTGTCTCCACTTCCTGAACCTGCAACACAGGACAGGACATGGTTTACCTGGGCTGAACAGCAGGGGCCCTGGACACTGGCTCATTTGAAATGAACTGCTTCACCTGGCAGGTGAACGACCAGGAGCCAGCGACAAACACTGCAGTCATGATGGACAGTTTCTGACAGACGGACAGGAAGTCACAGTCACTCCCTTCCTGTTAGATCCAAAAGACAAATCTACTCAGCTTCATCTCCAGCGGTTTTTGGATTATATTCTTCTTTAACACAGGACAGACATCATAAATCTGTGAGCATGTGATCATTTATGGTTCAACCACCACGAGAAGCTGATCATATCAGCTTGATATCAGTTAGAAATCAGCTGAAAACATGAGTCAATAATCAAATACACCCTCAGAAACTGCCAGAGAACCTCCTACAGAAGTCATAGAACTTCCTGCATGATCGACAAACTATCCCTTGATTTAAAATCTCAGGAGGAACCCACCCTCAGTAATTCCCTGTAGGGGCCCTGAAACCTACCAAAGGCACTGTTGAAACCCTCAAGGACCCTAAACACCAAGATTCCTTCTTCAAAGACCACTAGGACCTCTTGAAAGATATCTATGGCTTCCACAAGGACCCCTGGACAATTTCCTCTAAAAGCTTCTGAAGGATCAAACAAGCTCATTCAGGTACTTTTAAAACCCTTTCAAGGAAATGTGGAAGTGACCTGAAGACTCCTGAAACACCATGGAAGAAACTCCCACAGACCCCAGGGAACCTCCTTAAACATATTCAATGACTCCTTGATTCCTGATTTAAAGACCCCAAAGAATTATGTTAAGGGGACCCCAGAATCCTGGAGTCTCAGGACAATTAAACATTCTCAGGACCTCTTCACAGACCCCCAAAACCGCTTCGTCTTGGAAAACTTAGAGGACCACCTGAAATTGGCCTGAAACCTCCCGCAGGACCCTGGGAACCTTTTCCAGGTTTTAAACCCCTTCCAGTCCTGATAATGACTTGAACAGCTGTGAGCACTGAGGGGGAAGGGAGCATCAAACATCCAGCTACTGTCTGAGACCCTGAACACTCGTCAGGCGAGGCAGAACCACACCGGAAATAAGAATGCTGCGCCTTCAAAATAAATGCTAAAATATTTGAATACTTCTTCTTCAAACTTCACCTCTGTTTGTTCGGGGGTTACTGTGTGTAGATGATCCTGACTGCTCGCGGATTAAAGCTATTCAGCATTCAGCTGGATTTGACATTTGACAACTAACTGTCCATTAGCATATTGCTAGCCTGGAGAGCTGTTTTTCTCCCTCAATAACATTTAATAAATGAAATGATGTAAAATGGTGAATATAATGCAGGTGGGGAGTAAACAGAACAGCACAGAATAAACAGAATCAGAGCTCATGCTAGCCCAGCTGGCTAGCAAGTTGGTGGTTAATTAGCTTCAGCACTTCACCGACTGGCCAGCTAGTCGTCACTCTCTCACCCAAACTTTAGGACCAAATATATCACTTTTTCTAATCTCATCTTAGCGCAGTGATTAATTCTGCTGTACAACTTTCTGTTGTGAGTAACTCTGAACAGAGTACAACTTTGATTTAAAGCCACAACGTTCGTTCCCTTCACAGCGGGTCATCCAGCCTGAGCGTCTTCCAGGTCCTCATCCTGGGCTGGATTTGACTCTATGGTGGCACAACAGGAAACTGGGGATATAGATACACTTCATTGCTATCGATAAGACAACAGTCAGGGACTAAAACTGTCTCGTAAACTGTAAACACGGTTTATCTGTAGTGACTGATTCTGGTTCTATTGGATGGAATCAGGGTCGTATGAAAGATCTCAACCAGACCACAACCAACAGCCACAGAAAGAAATACTGTATGTCAGGACTGTTGTCACACTGAATTCATAAAATGTGGACCTGCTGGGAGACTCCTGTCCTACCGAAAAACACGTTTATTTTTATTTTTATTTATTTTGAAGGATTTGACCGGATGTGTAAAGTTTTATTATGACAGCCTTGACTGTCGTCTCGTACTGCGTGTGTGTGTGTGTGTGGTGAAGCAGCGCGAGCCTCTCAGCTGTTCAAACGTTCACACTGATCCAAACCGTTTCAGATAAACCGGTTCTGTCTGTTTGATAGAAGCTGGATTCTGTTTCCGGAACTTTGACTTTTCTTTAACTTTCTTCGGTTTCTTTCGTGTTTTCTCGTGTTTTCTGCTCTTTTTCTCGGTCGGTGTTTGGGTCGGACGGGAATGTGATTGTCGGGTTTTACACTCAGATTTGCGGCTCTGCTTCTGGGTTCTTCTGTCGCGTTGAACCGGAGAAAGACCCGGACCGACCCGGCTTCACCTGTCCGGTCCCGGTGACTGTGTCTGGAGCCAAGCAGGACCAGATCGGGTTAAAATGCCGGGGATGAGAGGACTAGTTCTCTTGAGTCTCTGTTTAAACCTCCACACATGCCGGTCCCGCCCCAACCCGCAGCTCGACCTCAACACCGACCCGCCGCTGGACTACGACTTGCTGGATGAGGAACTGGGAGGCGGCGGGGGTCGCATCGGGAACGGGACCGAGGGCTGCGGGACCTGTGAGCCGGACCTGTGCCCGGAGAACCGCGGCTGCCGGGCCGGCGTGGTGCTGGACTTGTGCGGTTGCTGTAAGGAGTGCGGAAACCTGGAGGGCCAAGCCTGCGACCCCGGGGACCGCAGCGTCTACTACGGGCTCTGCGGGACCGGGCTGCGGTGTCTGGCGGACCCGCGGCCCGCAGGAGGAGGTGGAGGGGGCGAGGAGGATGAAGAGGAGGAGGTGTGTGTGTGTGAGGAGCAGGAGGCGGTGTGTGGCACTGATGGAGTCACATACATGAACATGTGTCAGTTCAGAGAGGCCGCGTTCTCCAAACCAGAACTGAAGACCAGGGGAAGGGGGCCCTGCAAGACCGGTAGGACACCTGGCTGTGTACCTGTCCTCTCTGTCCGTCTGTCTGTCTGCACACCTGTCTGTCAATCTGTGTAACCTACCTGTCTGTCTGTCTGTCTGTCGCTGATCATCATGCAGGTGAAATATCAGCACATCTGATCAGTGTGTGTGTGCGCGTGCATGTGTGTGTGTGTGTCTGATGTAGTTTAATTAAATTAGATTAGACTGGGCTTTATTGATCTCACAATGAACACACTGTGGGGGGGGGGTGCAGATAAGAACAATAAATTACAACTGTGCATTTTTTTAACCACAAAAACAATTTTCAAAAATGTAAAAAAAAAAAAAAAAATAAAAAATAAAGAAATAAAGTAAATAAGGTATCTTATGTGCAGTAGAAAAATATGGACAGTGTGTTTTGTCCAGCAGTGGTGGATCTGGAGGTTTGGAGGTTATTGTTATAATAATATCTTCACATCAGAGGGGTACAGTCTGACGGAGGGACTGAATGTGGATCCAGGCTACATGGATCCACATTCAGTCCCTTAACATGAGTTATAATCAATAATAATAATGATTGATTATTGGCAGTAGTAGCTCAGAGCTGGCCTCGTCCTCCGGTCTCGTCCTCCGGCCTCGTCCTCCGGTCTCGTGCTCCGGCCTCGTCCTCCGCCTCGTCCTCCGGTCTCGTGGTCCGGTCTCGTCCTCCGGTCTCCAGTCTCGTCCTCCGGCCTCATGCTCCGGTCTCATCCTCCGGCCTCGTCCTCCGGCTCGTCCTCCGGTCTCGTGCTCCGGCCTGGTCCTCCGATCTCGTGGTCCGGTCTCGTCCTCCGGTCTCCAGTCTCGTCCTCCGGCCTCATGCTCCGGTCTCGTCCTCCGGTCTCATCCTCCACTGTGTTGGCAGTTGGAGTTTTTTCACTGTTCGCTGACGGTTTGTCGAGAACGAGCTAAACAAAAGGCAGATGGCAGATTTATGGTGAGGAACCAGTTTCATGTGTTTCTCTGCTGGTTTTTCCCTCCAGCTGAACAAACCCTTCGGTTCTCAGGATGTGAAGAAAAGCAGAGAGAGAAAACCTTCTGACATTTAAACCGTGAGCAGAAAGAAAGAACAAGTTTCCAAATACAACAGTGTGTCAGTATCTGAAGCTGTTTTCCAAAATAAATCCACATTTTACACGAGCGGACGAGTACAGAGAGCGGCAGGTGGACAGTCACTCGACTCCACCACCTCAGAGATCAGATGTTCTGGTTACTTCACTGCACTCAGATGTTGGTAGTAATGACCCCTCAGATTTATTCGATGACCCTTTAGAGGGGCCAGACCCCCCAGGATGGGAACCACTGGACTAAGTCAACCATCCTTCAGCTTATCTGTGATCAGGTCGTGGTGGCGGCAGAGGTTTTCCAGACATCCTCCTTCCAGCTCCTCCTGGAGGATCCTGAGGGGTTCCCAGACAGGTGAGATCTGTACCCCCAGGGCCTGAGAACGGCTAACGTGGGGGAGGCAGACGTTACACACAGCCGGCATCTTGTCCAGTTCTAATGTGCTCACATGCTTTCAGAGAACTGGGGGCAGTTCATCAGTCGGTGCCTCCGTCCCTCCACCGTATCTCCCAACAAATAAAAGTAATGTCGGCCGAATGTCGGCCCATAATGCATTGCAAGAGAGCGCCGTAGCTTCAGGTTCTGACTTTACAACCCCGTCGTCCGGCCGAGCCCAGAAAATCCACAATCAGCATGAGAAGGCTGCAGACCCCCGACAACGATCTGCATCGGTGCTGAATCTGAGATGCTTCTTAGAATCGAGAAATGTCCACACCGTCTGTCCCTGAGCCTGGACCTGATGAGGAGCCGTCTCTGCTTTGTGTCTCTGACAGTAGGGAGGTCTTCTGACTCCACATTCAGATCTACTTTGGCCTTTAGTTTCTTCTGTCCTGGTTCATCACATGGACTCAGAGACTGACAGGGGACAGTTAGTCTCAGCACCAGCTCACATAGGGGACTCTGTGTAGTCTGTCTGCTTTTTTTGCCTGTCTGTCTGTCTGTCTGTCTCACTGTTTGTCTGTCTCACTGTCTGTCTGTCTGTCTCACTGTCTGTCTGTCTGCCTGCCTGTCTGTCTGTCTCACTGTCTGTCTGTCTGTCTCACTGTCTCTCTGTCTGTCTCTCTCTCTGTCTTTCTCTCTGTCTGTCTGTCTCACTGTCTGTCTCTCTGTCTGTCTCTGTCTGTCTCACTGTCTCTCTGTCTGTCTGTCTGTCTCTCTGTCTGTCTGTCTGTCTGTCTGTCTCACTGTCTGTCTCTCTGTCTGTCTGTCTCTCTGTCTGTCAGCTCCCATCATTAAGGTTCCTCCTCACAGTCAGGTGAATGGGACCGGCAGCAGTCTGGTCTTCCTCTGTGAGGTCTTTGCGTTTCCGATGGCTCTGGTCGAGTGGAGGAAGGAGGGACGAGACGTCGTCCTGCCCGGGGACGACCCCCACATCTCGGTCCAGGTGCGGCTCACAGACCGGAGGCAAAACATTTAAAAACTCCACCTTCCAGGTGATTTACCGTGGTTTTCTGTCTCCGCAGTCTCGGGGCGGTCCTCTGAAATTTGAGCTCTCCAGTTGGCTGCAGATTGAGGGGGCGGGACCAGAGGACTCAGGAACCTATCGTTGCATTGCTCGAAACAACCTGGGGTCGGTGTCCGCCACTGCTGTACTGGGAGTACTGGGAGCAGGTGAGACAGAGAGATGACTACACCTGTTGATCAGCCATTTTTAGATTTAGTCTCAGTTTTAGACATATTTTAATCAACTTTCTACTTTTAGTTTATTTTTATTCAGTGAAGAAAACTCTGAAAACTTTAGTGTCGTCAAAGTGAAAGAAAACATGAATATTTGAGTCTAATTTTCGTCGATGAAAACACGTTTGAGTCATCGAGATTAGTTAACAAAAATCTTCGGTCAAAGCGTCAGAAAACTTCTTTCAAATAAGATTTGATGCTTTTGAGTTCAGGCTGAGAGTGAACATGAGAATCCTCAAACACGCCTCTGAGAAGTCAAAGAAAGTAGCATGAAAACAGTCAGAAGTACCTCAGATTGTTAATTGAGTACAGTTCTCGGCTGGATGTGCTTGTATGCAGCAGTGTGACACATGGTAACACATAACGTTACGTGTCTGCCTTTTGTAACCAGCTGAATATAAACTAAGAAGTAACGTCATTAAACGTGTCATCGCTAACGGCGGCTCAGTTTCGTCGGGGGTCCATCTCGACTCTTCAGGTTTCTGGTTTCCTTTCAGCTGTTTTCTCTGTGGACAGAAACGTTAGAAAAAGTCTGTTTTTATATTTGAAGCGAGTCTTGATGTTTTATTTCTGAGCAGGTGCTGCTGCTGACATCATGTATTTTTCCACTTAGAGCTAGTTAAGCTAGCAGCAGGCATTAGCCTTGCTAGCACTGCGAGAAACCTGCAGCCGCCCAATGACAGGAAGGAGATTTGAATGAAAACAAAGTTTTACTTATTTTTTATTTTATTTCATCAACAATATTGTCTTGAGATTTAGTCCCAGTTACTGTTTAATGAAGTCAGTTTCACCTTCGTCATGGAATCGAAGGTCGTTGGCGATACATTTGGTATGAAATTAACGGCACACCTGTCTGTCTCACTGTCTGTCAGAGGAGCTGTCGTCCTACCTGGCCAATAGTGTGTCAAAGATGAAGCAGTTGATGGATGCCACAGACTACGACCAGGACTTCTACTGACCTGAGTGCGATGTCACTTCCTGTCACCTGGCGTCCCTTCTGTCAAGCTGACATCAGCGCTGAGCAGCAGAGACATCGTTTGACACTCAGGTGATGGACAGTTCAGAGACTCTCTATTATTCTCAGTGTACCCTCACATTGTCGGACATCCCGCCGAGCTGCGGCTCCGAGGCTCAGCCGTCCGTGTCAAAATAACTTTATCGTACAAATAAATGTAAACGTGACAAACCAGTGTTTGTGTTCCTTCTCTGAGCTCCTTCATCACCTCATCACAAACGAACGAATGAAACGCTGAGACGCAGCCTCCCCCTCCTGAACCTGGATCAGCTCCTGCTGTGACGTCAACCCCGACACTCAGCAGCAGCCAATCAGATGCATGGAATCGCACATACATTACTGTGTGAGGAGAAGGCAGAGTGTTGAAGCTGTGGCTGTGTGTGTGTGTGTGTGCGTGTGTGTGTGCGTGCGTGCGTGTGTGCGTGCGTGCGTGCGTGCGTGCGTTGAACATGATGCTGCTTCATTGATGCTGCAGCAGTAAACAATTGAGCAGCAGTTTCTCTGAGCCTGATTGGCTCTCGCTGGACACTTTAAACCTCTGCTCAGCAGCAGCAGGTCTCGCTCACATTAGCCTCTTCCATAGAGAGGTGCTGGATCATCAGGTCGTTTAGTTTTGGTTTCATCAGCTTCATTGATAAATATAGCTGAGTATCATCTGCATCGCAATAGAAGGTTATGGAATGTTTCCTCATAATGTTTCCTAAAGGAAGCATATATAGGGTGAATAGGATTGGTCCAAGCACAGAGCCCTGCGGAACTCCATGACTGGCTTTAGTGTGCAGAGATTGAGGTTGTTCTTGGACTGCATTTACATGTTGACCTGATGGTGCTGGATTAAAAGTCAGAGGATCACCACAGTCGGTAGAGTTGATCCTCTAGAACAGGCATCTCAAACCGGTTCCATAAAGGGCCGTGTGGCTGCAAGTTTTCGTTCCAACCAAGGAGGAGCACACCAGGCCAACCAATCAACATCAAGGGATCACTTAGTTATCAGCTGAAAAGGGAGATCAGCTGATTAAATGAGTCCAGCCTGGTGTGCTCCTCCTTGGTTGGAATGAAAACCTGCAGCCACACGGCTCTTTATGGAATAGTTTGGACATGGCTGCTCTAGAACCATGAATCTCTACAGAATTTCAACCAAAGTGGTGGACCGGCAGACTTTGCCATCTTAGAGCCACCCTGAGCCACAGCTGAGATCCAGATATCCTGACCTCAGTCCAGGAACAGTGGATCCTACAAGACCCCCACAGTCCCCCACAGAGAATGAATCCACACTGACCCTCAGTCTGCTGGACTGAACTGACTCACAATCAAATCACATTGTGTAGAAAATAAACATGATCTGACAGCGGGACTTCCTGAAACCATCCGGACTGAGACAGACTCAGACCACAGGAAGTCAAAACTCCACTGAGACCAGCAGCAGACATGAAGTCCTCGGTCTGAGTTTCCATTCAGAGGAACTGAACAAACATGGTGAATCTATTAGCCAAAGGAAACGCAGCAGCTGAGCTCCTGCTGCTTTCAAACGGACGCATTTCAATGTGTTTTCCAGCTACTCAACGCGTCCCAGCTGAGTTTAAACTGTGGAAAATCTCTGTGTTATTGACAGTCTGGATCCAGATCACACACCAGATAAAAATCATCTGAGTGGGTTTCAGTTCACGGGACTGTTCGGCTGCTGTGGGCCTGAGAAGAAGTGAAGACTGAATGCTTGGTTCTCCTCCTGCTGTGACCTGTATTTCATGAGCAAGTCAGACTGAGATTAAAACCTGTTTTAGATAGACAGATCAGACTTTATTGATCTCACAATGGAGACATTCATTCTTACAGAAGATCTTCAGAACAGACGGGGCAGTGCAAACAGCAAATGGAGGTGCAAATAAGAACAAAAGGAGCAATAAATTACAACTGCAAAAAAAGCTAAAATAAGGTTTCCTATGTACAGTATGAAAGGAAAAGACGTAACACAGAGGGTCGGACAGGAGACAGACTGTCTCACACGGTGCCATAAACAGGCAGCATCACATCAAGCGTTGGTGTGTGAGCTGAGACAGCTGCAGCTAGCAGCCACAAACAACAGGTGGCGCTAATCCTCCAGTCGGTCCCATTAAACCACCACAGAAGAAGAGACACAACGACATGACTTCATGAACAGAGCTGCAGTCAAAGGTGAAACACTCTGTGGGTTTCATGTGTTCACGTGAGGAAGGTTACAGCCTCCTCATCATCGCTCTTCACTGAAGAGACGAGTGACGGTTAGTCTCCTAATTCATGATGTCATCGCTCGTTCACTCAGTCTGTCTCTGGCTCAGACAGGAAACCGTGCACACACGCTCAGAGTTTGTTTCTAATAACGAGCCGCTGTGCAAACAGCGTTCAGCCGTCCACTCACTTTTGGCCATGTGGTGGATTCAGCAGAACTTTTTCTTTACTGAGAAAACTTTTTCCACCCAGAATGAAAAACAGATTCTACTGAACTGTCTGAACGACAGACGCAAATCACTAACAGACACCCTGTGTGTGTGTGTGTGTGTGTGTGTGTGCGTGTGTGTGTGTGTGTGTGTGTGTGTGCTTTACAGTCAAAACAGATCAGGTAACAGCTGTTTATTTCAACCATAGCTGTGTGTTTAACATCCTCATTGAAAACACATTAGCAGCACAGACACAGTGTGTGTGTGTGTGTGTGTGTGTGTGTGTGTGTGTGTGTCTGTTCTGTCTTCTCATTGGCTTACAGACCTGAAGGACCCTGTTGGTTCAGTTACAGGCAGCAGTCACAGTTTCTGCTGATGAGGTAAAAATTCAACAAAAACAGAGTTTTAGTTGCAGTTTTTTAGGCCCCCCTTCACTTTGGGGCCCTGGTGCTCCGTCCCTGTGCTTCGTCTGTCTGAACCACGTCGTCACAGTGCTGCAGCTCCTCGTCTGCTGAGTGAATCCAGGAAATACCAGCAGACTCACTGCAACCTGGAAATAACTTCCAGACCTCATCAGCCAATCACAGCTCTCCCCTGAAGCCTGGAAACACACAACAGAACTGAATTATTTACTGGCTTATTTGACAGGGACCACAGGTAAACATTGTTTACATGTTTACAACAGTACTGCTGTACTTTTACTGCTTGAAGCTGGTAATACTGTTTAACTTTAACTTAGGTTGGATTTTGCAGGAATGTGGGACTTTACCTGTAATGGAGTATATTTATGTTAATGTACTGGAACTTTGACTTATTCAGCACTGACAGTGACACACAACAGGCTCATCGGTGTCTCAAGTGTTTCTTTGTACTAAGAAGAAGAAGAAGAGGAAGAAGGCCACAGTTCTTCCTCCCGACCAGCAGGGGGCGACAGCAGCCCAGAGCCAAACAGTGAGTCAGTCTGTTTACATGTCGCCGAGCTAAGCTAGCTTTAGCCATCGCTGAGCGGTAAGTGGAGCTAAATTAGACTGTAATGAAGTTAAATTTCATGTCGTTAGTCTGCTAAAAACTCTGATACGGCAGCAAAGACAGATAAAACACTGCAGTTAAGTCTATTTGTCTGGAGAAGTCGCTTTGTCCTGTTAACGTTAGCCGAACCACAGATTGTGCGAGATTTGTATTAAAAATTTCCAAATTAAACTTCTTTCTGCGTATCAGCTGAGTATCGTCCTTTATATTGAATGAATAAAGACATGACAGGAACCGACAGAAGCCAGGTTACAATTCGGGTTATATATTAAGCACCGAGCACTTTTAATAGGTTTACTTTAACCTTGTACCTTTTCCACGTCGCTTGTTTGTGTGAGTCAGGTCAGGATGTCCGCTGGTAGAAGTTAATCCTGTTTTCTTTTTTCTTTTTGACAGACATGCAGTTTAGGTAGTTTGTCTTTTATGGAGATTTAATCAAAAGAAAAGAAAATCTTCCTTTTTTCAAACGTTGTTTCTTTACTCTCTCTCTTTTCCATGAGTGCAGGTGAGTGTTGGTGCAGGGAGGTCAAAGGTCATCTGAGCCAGGCTTCAGCATGGTCAAACAGCCACGGAGAACAGACAGGTGAGGGGCGGTCACAGCGGCTGGGCACTGATTTATGAAGGGGGGGCAGGTCACCGGTTTATTAAGGGGGGCTGGTCACTGGTTTCTGCTGTTGTCCTCTTGTAGACGGTTCAGGTCAGACACTGACAGTAAAAAAAAAAACTTCCTGAGAAACTGATTGAAAGTCATAAATTTGACATTTTACAGTCAAAACAATTGATTAGCGGAGAAGCGATCAGCTGATTAATGGCGACTGAACTGATGGGCTAAAATATAAACATTACATTTATTTACTTTACAGATTCAGATAATTAATACAAAATGTAATAATCTAATAAATGATGATGTTTTAAGATTCAAGAGTCTTTATTGTCATTGCACATGTCAATGAAATTTTCATTGCAACCCCCATGTTAGATGGTAAGAAAGATAAGACTAGAAAGAGTGAATAAAATTAAGATAACTACAATAAAATAAAATAAACCAACATGCAATAAAAAAAAATATTCGTGAAGCAATTAAAAATATAACAGAATGAAAATATACTTAGGCAATAAAATATACTAAACAATAAACAATAAAATATGGAAGTGAAATGTGCAAACAGAATAAAATATACAAGCAGAATAAAATATAAAATATACACAGTGAAATGTTCCGACAGAATAAAATATGCCAATGAAACTGAAATGTGCTGATATACTAAAATGTATATAATTATAGTATATGTGTGTACATAAAAGTCAAGTACACAGAAGGTGCAGGTGGAGGTAGAGGTGTAGGTGTAGGTGTAGGTGTAAAGTGCGGTGTGCAGTGTTCACAGTTCACACAGTCTCTCACTGCAGTGGGGGGCTGCTGGGGGTGATAGCTCTAACAGCTCTGGGGAAGAAGCTGTCCCTCAGTCTGTTAGTGGTGGTGCGGATGTTCCTGTACCGCTTTCCTGATGGAAGCGGTACAAACAGTCTGTGGCCCGGGTGGCTGGGGTCCGTGGCGATGGATCTCGCCCTCTTTCTGACCCGACCTTCATATATAGAGTCTAGGTCAGGGAGGGGGCAGCCCACGATGCCCTGTGCAGTTTTAACCACCCGTGCCAGTTGTTTCCTCTCCTGTGCCGTGCAGCTGCCATACCACACTGTCACACTGAGGCAGAGGATGCTTTCAATTGTGGCCCTGTAGAAGTTAACGAGCAACCGAGAGGAGAGTCCAGCCCGTTTCAGTGTCCTGAGGAAGAAGAGCCTTTGTTGTGCCTTCTTCACCAGGCGGGAGGTGTTCATGGACCAGGAGAGGTCAGATGTGATGTGGAGGCCCAGGAACCTGATGTCGTCCACACGCTCCACCACTTCTCCGTCCATGAGGAGGGGGGCGTGATCCGTCTTCCTGGACCTCCTGAAGTCCACAATGACCTCCTTGGTTTTCCCTGTGTTCAGCACCAGGTTGTTGGCTGAACACCACTGGGTGAGCTGGTGTATCTCCTCTCTGTAGTGGGTCTCGTTGTTATCTGAGATGAGACCCACTACTGTAGTGTCGTCCGCAAACTTCACGACTGTGTTGGTGGGGTGGATGGCAGCACAGTCGTGAGTAAACAGGGTGAAGAGGGCTGGGCTGAGCACACAACCCTGTGGCGTGCCCGTGCTGAGGACCAGAGGGGATGATGTGATGTTCCCTATTCTCACCACCTGAGGCCTGTTGGTGAGGAAGTCTCTGATCCAGTGGCACAGAGACGCAGGCAGACCCACCGTGTGTAGCTTCAGCGCCAGCTTGTCTGGGATGACGGTGTTAAAAGCTGAGCTAAAGTCTACAAATAGCATCCTGACGTAGGTGTTGGGCTGCTGCAGGTGGGTCAGGGCTGTGTGCAGGGTGATGGAGACAGCATCCTCTGTGGACCGATTCCCTCTGTAAGCAAACTGAAGGCTGTCTAGGTCCGAGGGGATGAAGTCTCTGATGTACCTGAGAATAATCCGCTCAAAGCACTTCATGATTACCGGGGTCAGAGCAACAGGCCGGTAGTCATTCAGGCAGGTGATGGATGTCTTCTTCAGTACCGGAATGATGGTGGAGGACTTGAGGCACTCAGGAACCGTGGACAGCTGCAGGGACAGGTTGAAGATGTCCAGGAACACTCCTGCTAGCTGGTCAGCGCATGTCCTCAAAGTCTGGCCTGACACCTTATCCGGTCCTGCAGCTCTGCGGGTGTTGATCCTCCTCAGGGTGGATGACACCTGGTGCTGCTGCAGGACGAGGGGCTGGTGCTGCTCCTCCAGCCGGGGTAGGTGTGTGACTTCTCTGCTGCCTGATGTGTCGAAGCGAGCAAAGAAGCTGTTCAAGGTGTCAGGCAGGGCGGGGTCGTGGCTGGTGAGCTGAGTGTTCGGCTTGTAGTCCATTATGGTTCTGATGCCTCTCCACATGCTCTGTGGGTTGTTGTTCTTGAAGTGATCTTCAATTTTGTTTTTGTACTGGAGCTTGGCCTGCTTGATTCCTTTCTTCAGCTCTGCTCGAGCCCTGCTATAAGCCAGCCTGTCTCCAGATCTGTAGGCAGTATCCCGGGCTTTCAGCAGGGACCGCACTGTGCTGTCCAGCCATGGTTTCTGGTTGGGAAACACTGTGATGGTCTTGACAGGGAGGACAGCATCAGTGCAGAACTGAACATAAGACAATACAGATGATGTGTACTCCTCAAGGTCTGCCTCTTCTCTGAACACAGTCCAGTCTGTCAGTTCGAAGCAGTCCTGAAGTGCAGAGGAGGCCTCCTCAGTCCATATCTGTACTGTCCTGGTGGTCGGCTTTGTTCTGCAGGCCAGAGGCTTGTAGGCAGGAATGAGTTTCACGGAGATGTGGTCTGACATGCCCAGGTGTGGAGCTGCTACAGCCTTGTAAGCAGCAGGGATGTTGCAGTAAACTTGATCCAAAATGTTACTGTCTCTGGTAGGAAACTTTATGTACTTATGAAATTTGGGAAACACCGCCTTCAGTTCAACGTGATTAAAGTCCCCCGCCACAATCACGGCCGCCTCCGGGTTGTCGTTCATCTGCCCGCTGATCAGGCAGTACAGCTCCTCTAATGCTAACTTAGCATTAGCCCGCGGTGGGATGTAAGCGGCCACAATAACAATAGACGAGAGTTCTCTAACCAGCTTGAACGGTCGGCAGGTCGGCAGATTAAAGAACCTTTTTGTTTTTCTTTCGCTCCCTCAATGATCACATTAAAGCTCCACCTTCATCAGCTGCAGCATTAACACAATGAACACATGAATGGATCAATAATTAGAATCCAATAACATCATTTATGTTCATCTGAAATGAGCTGTTCGGCATAATGAGTACTTTGAAATATATTTTGATGTTAATACTTGTGTACTTTTGCTTAAATGCAGTACTTTTACTTGAAACAGAGTATTTCTATACAGTCCTTCTTCCACTGTAGGAACAGTTCATTGATACACTGAACATACCGCTCTTCACTCGTCTCTTTTCTCTCTGCAGGTGTTTTGTACCTGCTGTGATGAACGGGGTGACGCGGGTTCGATTCCCTGTCGGCCTCTCACAGCCGAGACAGCCTGTGACTCACCAGGTGGACTAAAGCAACTCGCCCTCGCTGCTGTTGGTCTGCTGTCACGGATCCAGCTCACTGTGTGGTTTTTGTTTCTTTGTCAGGTTTCAGGCAGGAAGTGGGCGGGTTCAGGGACAGGAAGCACTGACAACCGGCTGTGTTGTAGCTCCACCACCACAGAAGAAGAGAGAGGAGACCCAGGAGCTGACGGAGGTTCAGGAGAGACGGAGACAAAGAGGGCGAGACTGGACAGGTGGGTCAGAGCTGAGTTTGGAAGTTTACATGTCTGCATCCAGAAGCACAGAGCTGCCAGCGCCCTCTAGAGGCTGCAGCATTTATTATCTTTCTATTATCTTTGCTGTGCTTCAGATCTCGGCTGCCTCTGGATCAATAATTATTTTCATCATCAATCAGTCTGATAATTATTGTCTCAGATGCTCGACTCAATGTTTGGTCTAAAAACTGAAAATCACAGTTTAACGTTAGAAGAAAAGCTCTGATCTATAAGTAAAAATCCTGCATATAAAATTTTTCTAAAAGTAAAAGTACAGAACTGTTAGTATCAAACTACGTATTATGCAGGACAGCTCATTTCAGATATATACATATATATATAGCCCAAAATTATTCATAGACCCAGGCAAACTTTGACTTGATTGGAAATGACACAAGTGTCATGAAGATAATAAGACGATGTACAAATATTACTCAGCTTTTTTTTATATACATATATATGTATGTATGTATATACTGTATATATATATTTGTATGTATGTATATATATCTGTGTGTGTATATATGTATATAAAAAAATATATTTGTAATATTTTTTCCACAGTGATGCCTCTTGTACATCTTGTACACACACACATATATATATATATATATAGTATTATAATTATTAGTGTATTCGTGTGTTCATCACTTTAATGCTGTAAGGTGGAGCTCATTTTAATGACTTTATTTTCTGCTGAGTACAAGGAGGCATCAGCGGAATATGGAAATACTCAAGTAAAGTACCGTAAAGCAGTACTTGAGTAAATGTAGTTACTTGATGTCCAAAAATGTAACTGAAGTATTAACATCGTCGCCAAACCTCAGAGTGACGAGAAGAACTAACAAATCGATCTGTTTCCACAGAACTGAGGAGGCTGCTGGTCCGGCCAATAGAGAGCGAGTCCCGGGGTCATGTGGTCAACCAGGAAGTGAGAGCTGCTGCGCACAAGGTGTGTGTGTGTGTGTGTGTGTGTGTGCGTGTGTGTGTGTGTGTGAGAGCGCCTGCTTCACTAAGGATTCAGTCATCAATAAGAAATGTTCGGCAGTTTGGTTTGTGTCCCATCAGCTCAAAGCTGTTCAGTGTAGGTGCTGACCTTTGACCTCATTGTGTGTGTGGTCAGATGGTGGTCCTCCTCCAGACCAGCTGGGGTCAGCAGAGCGGAGTGAGGACAGCAGAGCAGCTGAGGTGATGAAATGTGATGTCATCTCAGTTTATGACCTCACCAATCAATATAAAGTTTGTAATAATATCGCGTGCGCGTGTGTGTGTGTGTGTGTGTGTGTGTGTGTGCGTGTGCATGCACATGTGTGTGTGTGTGTCTCAGCTGCAGAGTGTGGCGTCTCTGAAGGTCACCATCCAGCAGAGCAGTGAGAGCAGAGAGTTTGGACAGACAGACAGGACAGCTGACAGACAGACAGGTGGACTCCACTGTCACGTCTGTAACCTCACCTGTCGCTCTCTGCAGGTGAGAAACAACATGGACACACCTGAGTCTTCTCCAGTTCTGTGATACTGTAGTACTTCATCTCTGTTCTGCTGTACTGGAATCAGTTTACTCGTTAGCTGGAGGAGCTTCTCAGTACCAGAAAGTATTCAGAGCCTCTACTGAGGTAGAAGTACTAAAACCACACTGAAAATACTCCACTGCAAGTACAAGTCCTGCATCCAAAACATGACTGAAGTAAAAGTACCTGAGTACTATTAAAGTACTTCCAGTCAAAGTGTTGGTGTATCAGTAAACTGTTGCTGTCAGTGTTTCTCATATCTGACGTTTGTAAGATCATCATGTGTTTGTCCTGTGAGAACCTCGTATCTCAGAAAAACAGCCTGTTTTCAGCTTTGTGACGAAGCATTTTCATCTGATCCAAGAGGCTTTTAAACAGTTTATTTAGCTGAAGAAGACATGAAGGAAAACTTCATCCTTCAGTTTATCACAAACATTCAACACATCTGGAGATACGAGCTTTCCAAAGGACAGGAAGGGGATACAAAAATGAAGCTGTGGGTCATGTGACCCTTTTCCTCCATGTTGCCATGGTTCCTGAAGTGATGCTGCAAACAGGCTTCATATTAGTATTACCTGCAGAGCAGAGACTCACCTGTAGCTCTGATTTCTGACATCAGGAAGTCACATGACCTTTTCTTTAGGTTGTCCTCACTGACACCTGCTCACCTGCTCGTGTGGTCTGATCTCTGTGTGTGTTTGTGTGTTCAGGTGTTTCAGGAACACATGGTCGGATCAGAACACCTGAGGAAACTGAAGGACATCACACAGTCAATCTGCCTCAATACACACACACAGCAGGACAGGTATGAACACACACACACACACACACAGCAGGACAGGTATGAACACACACACACACACACGTGCACATGCGTCGTCCTGACAGTTCCACCTTTGTCCTCCAGGGGGCATTGGCCTGACACGCAGCGCTGGTGCGACACCTGTCAGACTCACTTCAGCGGCGATGTCATCATCCATCGACGGACGAAACAACACAAGGTGAGAAAAAGTGACATCACAAACATCACTGGTTGTGATTGGTCAGACGGTTTGTGAGGCGCCTGGCTGTGTCTGCATCACGTGGAGGACATGTGACACGTTGCTCCGGACACACCTGCAGCAGGTTTCTGACTCAGCTCTGTGTCCGTGCGTCTGTCTCCAGGTGTGTAAGCAGCTGTGTCGTCCCTTCTGTCCGGTCTGTAAACGTCACTTCAGGACCCCCAGGAAGTTTGTGGAGCACATGAAGTCTGCAGAGCACAAGCAGCAGGTCAGCAGGGGGGGTGCAACAGAGCCACAGCAGGCCCCACCTCCCGCTCTGAGGGTGGGGTCAACGGGGGCGTGTCATGTAGCATCATATCATGTGATGTGTGTGTCACATGACAGACTGAGGACACACACGCAGGACGAGTTTGATTCGCCGTCTGTCTCCTTCCAGGTGCACCTGCAGGAGGCTCAGGAGGACGAGCTGATCACAGTGGATGCTGTCGGCTGCTTTGAGGGAGAGGAGGAGCGGCATGAGGAGGAGGAGGAAGAAGAACTAGAAGTAGCTGATGAAGAGGAAGAGGGTGGCGCAGGCAAAGAAGGATCAGTGGAGGAATCGTTGGAGGTACGACCAAACGTTCAGGAGACTAATCAGCCTTTTTCACACATCCGGTCTGACAAATCACGTGACGCCAGACGTCGAGCTCTGAGCTGCAGCTTCCACTGGATCACTGGACCACTGGACCACTGGATCACTGGACCACTGGACCACTGGATCACTGAAACAATGTTGTTTTTACTCTGTCGTCATTCATTAGTGCACAAAAACATCAAACAAAGAGTTATTGTTCACTGAGCCTGTCAGAGGTCACATGATGCACGTGATAAAACTTTGTGTGTGTGTGTTGCAGGCAGCTGACACACACAGAGAGGGATATGACCCCAACATCACATATGGTAGGTTCCTGTGGTTGCTATGGTAACTGTCATGGTAGGTTCCAGTGGTTGCTATGGTAACTGTCATAGTAGGTTCCTGTGGTTGCTATGGTAACTGTCATGGTATGTTCCTGTGGTTGCTATGGTAACTGTCATGGTAGGTTCCAGTGGTTGCTATGGTAACTGTTATGGTAGGTTCCAGTGGTTGCTATGGTAACTGTTATGATATCTTCCTGTGGTGCTGAGATTTAAATCTGTTTTGTGATAAAGTCTCAGCCTGTTTATTTACACCACCATAATAAACCTGTCATAGAAACAAAGGCAGATATATCAATAATCAATAATAGAAACTGAAATTGAAAATATAATATAAATAATACAACAATCACAACAATAAATCTCTCTGTGTCTCTGCAGGAAGTAGTTTTGTGGTTCCTGTTTCTGGCTTTCTGTGTCAACTCTGTAACAAGTTCTTCTACAGAGAGACAACAGCACGACACACACACTGCAGGACACACACACACTACCTCAACCTGCAGGTAACGCACACACACACACGCACACACACACACACTCTACCTCAACCTGCAGGTAACGCACACACACGCGCACACACACACACACACACTACCTCAACCTGCAGGTAACGCACACACACGCACACGCATACACACACACACACACACTCTACCTCAACCTGCAGGTAACACACACACACACTCTTGCTCTCTCTCTCTCTCACACACACACACACAACCTGAGGATGCTGTTTTGTGTTGTAGAGTCGACAGACGAGATGTGAAGGTGAGGACACATCTGCTCTGACCTGACCCGCTCAGACCGTATCCCACAATGCATCTATGTATCCAGGTGACGGACTGATGAGGACGTCTTCCTGCTGTCTGATGTATTTTCATGTTCCACCTGTTCTCCACAGAACTTTAACATCACAGCTGACCTTTTCCACACAAACAATTAAAACATTAAAGTAAAACTGTACATTCAGTAGCTGTCCTGTTTTTCATTGGCTAATATTCAGATGATGTTTAGACCATCAGTGACATCTGGTGGCTGTTAGATGAACTGCAGCCTGAGCACAATCAGAGTTTTACAGTGTGTATTAGTTAAGACTTTATTCATCTGGCACTGGAGAAATTTACTCTTACAGAAGCTCTTCAGAACACACAAAGGGGGGGGGGGGGTGGTGGTGCAAATAGGCAACCACAAAAATAATTTTTAAAAAGTAATGGGTCAGTCTGCTGTTTTTCTGTGTTTTATCTCATCATTTGACATTAACACCATTATTATTGAGCTTGTGACTTCCTGCTGTGGCTTTTTGATCAGTTTGTCTTCTGTGCCACCACATTTAATTTTATTTCTTAAAAACGGATGAAAGTTCCTGACTTTTGTTCAGTGTTACAAACCAGTTTATGAAAACAGGAAGTATAAAATAGGACCATAAGAAAACCCGAGCTGCCCCTCGAAACACAGTTCATGTCAGTGTGTTAGAAACAGGCTGCAGCTAACAAGTTGTTTTTATCACCAATCAGTCTGCTGAATAAATAAATCCATCAGTTCTCTGCAGTTTCCTTCAGTCTGCACGTCTTTTGTCTGATCAGCAGTTTAAAACCTGAACAGATTTTATTGATCTGTGACAGAAAACCGAAAACTGACTCATGAGAGAAACTGGACGTGTGTGTGTGTGTGTGTGTGTGTGTGTGTGTGTTTTGTTTGTCCTCACAAACGGTCATAACTTTAATTCTTGATTTATTTGTTAAACTCGACTCATTAAAATGTGTCGTAGTTCTTCTCAGACACACTCAGTCCACGTGGCATGCTTCACCCTGTGCGTCCACAGGGGGCGCTGTGCTGCCTCCCCGCAGAGGATTGGAGGCAGCGGCGGAGCATCATCATCATCAGCACAGCCGACTGACGGCGGGCCGGATCGGGACTCTTCTCACCGGACTTGAATGTGAGCCTGGAGCCGTTTCTCCGGACTGAAGTGCCTTTACAGCGGAGGGAGAGATGGGACACGGAGACCTGATGAGCCGGGCGGAGGATGTAGCGGACCAGGTGAGCTCCTGTCCGCGGTTCAGACCCCGGCAGATGGCGGAGATCTTGCGCTGCTTGGGAAGCAGCGGAAGATCTGGTTTTGTGAAGCTCAGTTGGCGAGTGGAAGATATCACACATCATGACTGTCTGCAGTTAAACAGATCGATTATTGATCCGAACAGCACTTTGTTCATGTCAACATCAACTTCAGTTAACTTTGAGGCGCAGCCGCAGACGGTTCAGCTGGTCTGGCGGAGGCAGGTTTTGGGTGTAACATTGAAGTCTGTTGTGCAAGAAAAGCTCTACTCAAACACCAAATTTAGCTTCTCAGTCCGGTTACTTTTGTGCCGAAGTGAGGAGAGCTGCCTAGCGATGTGATCAGGGCCTTCGGTTGCCTTTTAGCAGCTATTATAGTCGGCGGATAAGGCGGAAACTTTAAATTCACGGATTTTTAAACGGAGTCTGGTGTCAGGCTCCCTGCCTGTTAAAGAACGGTACTAATCCTGATCATGAACCTGAACTCTTCAGTCGTTTATTATTGCCCACAGTGAGTCTCAGTAACTGAAGCGTTAAACTGACAGATTTCTCAACAGAGTTTGGTGTGAAGATTGTTGCGTCACAAAGACGGAAGTTACAGATTCTGAGTGTAACTTCACACAATGATCCAAAGCTGACGGGAAAGGGAACTTATTGGACATTTAATCCTAATTTCCGAGTTCAAAGCAGATTTGGATTCACTTTCATAACTCTGCAACAGGTATTACCGAGGCCGCGGCGGCAGACCAGCGGACATGAAGCCTTCGAGCTGCGGCTTCTTCTCTGGTTTCTGCCCGCCGACATGCTCGGTGTGATTCGGCGGAAATGAACTACAATTGTAGTTTTATTGGTTTTGTTGTAGCAGCTTCTGACAGGAAGCAGTTTGATGTGAGAGTCCTGACCTGCTGCCACATGCACAGCTGACTGATGATGATGATGATGATGATGATGATGATGTTTGCCTCCTGCTCTCAGTTCAACCTGCAGAATGATTCCTGAATGTTCTCATAGACGCTCGTCTGTGTGTTTCGTGGTGTTCTGAACCGTTGTTCAGTGTTTCAGTGCAGACCTTCAGGGCCAGGTTGAATCCTCACAGAGGTGAAGAAGAGGTGTTACTGTGGTATATCAGTGAGGAAGAGGAGCAAAGTGACGCTGAAGTCTCTGTGGTT
>NC_055662.1:29785242-29795242 GCF_017976325.1 Chelmon rostratus | reverse complement strand
ATGAAGGTAACAGTGGAGACATCAGCAGACGACTACAGACCCACCTGTCAACATGTCTTCATTCACATCGCTCCTGCAGACAGTGACCACCCGTACGGGCTGCCAACAGACCAAAAACAAACGCCACATTTCTAAAAGACTAAGAGCATGTAGCTTCTGCTAACGTCTGACCTCAGATTAAAGCTGCTGCTTCTCTCTCACACACACACACACACACAGACAGACAGACACACACACACACACACACACACACACACACACCTGCTGCTTTTTGGAGAAATCAATAACTCATAATTGTCCTGTGTATGTTTTTGGTGTGTGTGTGTGTGTGTGTGTGTGTGTGTGGTGTTCAGGTGTTGCCCTTGGCTGCAATCTGCAGGTTATTAGAGAACCTGGACAGAACACACTGGTCACTGTGTGTGTGTGTGTGTGTGTGTGTGTGTGTGTGTGTGTGTGTGTGTGTGTGTGAGTGAGTGAAGGTCTTGCTGTTGTGTGACACTCCTCCTCCTCCTCCTCCTCCTCCTCCTCTGGTCTTCATCATCTCAGCCTCTTATTTCTCGGCACACAGTTTGGTTTGTGGTCGTGTGAACTCTGCTGGACCATCGGTGACGACAACAGCAACAATACAAACCACCGTGTGCGTTCCATTCATCTCAGCATGCTGATCTCCTGTCTCACTGACTGCTAACTCACCTGAGGTGATGAGGGAGGGGCACACGGGGCAGACTGCTGCCTCGCTGTAACCACGTCTGCACTGAGCTCGGAAAACTTTAAGGAGTATTTGCTGCTGTGCAGACCAGGACACGCTGACGTGATGTCACGTGGAAGTAAAGCAACTTCCTAATTATGTTTTCAGAGTAAATAAACAGAAATCTACCAACTTGTATGTTGAATTATGACTGTAGGACAAATAAGAAATGACCTGAAGACAATAAAAACATTACAATATAAATCCATCAATAATACGAGACAAGAAGAAAGAGAAGAGCTGCAGACATGAATAAAAACAATGACCGATGCTGCAGTCAGCCACTAGATGGAGCTCATGCTTCAGTCGTCACTGTTTTCTATTCAACATGTTTCTGTTTCACCAGAAAACAACTGAAAGTCGCAGAAACAAAAAAAAAACAAATCAACGTCACAATAAAATTCAATTAAAATCCAAACAAAGTGAAAAAATAAACTTTGAGATCTGAAGAACAACAAGCTGTGATGTCACTAAAAAATGAATCACGAATATTTCACTTGGATTAACAAACAAATGTGACGCATTCAGCATCAATCCAAATAAAACAGTTTGATTTGATGTTTTTCATTAAAAACGTTCAGATTTTGCTCATCTCTAATGTGTGTTTGTCCGGTTCAGTTCAGAGTGTGGAGGAAATACTATGTTCATAACATGTTCAACCAAATACTCTGTAAATATTCAGAAATACTTCAACAGTTATTAACATGACTGTTAACGTCACTATAAGTGACAGAATACATTTAAACAAACAGATCTAATAACAGAGTTCAATCATGAAACCTATGTATCAAACAGGAAGTGATCACCTGCTGATCCTCTCTGACAGAAACTGACCTGAAATCAGCACAAAGTCAATATATTTACTGTCTGAGCTCATCAGCTTCATTGATTTCTGTAAATATCTGCTGATTCTGGATCTGATGCAGCAACACGTTTCAAACACGTTGAGACAGGAGCAGCTAAAGACTGGGAAAGATGTGGAACGCTCCAAACACACCTGTGTGGATCATTCCACAGGTGAACAGGCTGATTGGAAATGATTTGTGGTTTATTGGTGTTTCACAGATATCAGAGTTTCAGAATAGAGGCTGTAATATTATCATGATGATCATATGATTATTATTATTGTTGTTTGTAGCTTCTGCAGCTGCATTATTTACCTTCACTTCAGCACCAACACGTCTCATTAATAAATCCTGATCACTCGTTTGAAATTTCAAAGTAATCTTTAAATGTGAAGGAGAAATGAAGGTTAATATTTTGATGCTCAGTGGGATTGTTTAAGAATTACGACATTAATCTGTGGAGGTTTTAAAGCTTCCTCACAGTTAAATGGATGAATTTATCAGGATGTTTTCCCTCAAGGTTCAATTTATTGATTAAAGATTTCTCAAAACGGGATCGTAGGAGATATGATCGAATCACATTTAGTTTTTCTTCAGGATCAAACAGGAAAGTGTTTCTGACTGGTGAATTACAGACCTGACACATTCAAAACACACAACTACAAATTCAGATTAAATCATATTTTAAAAATCCCATAATAATGAAATATCACTACGGCTGAAACTAACAGTTATTTTCATGAGTAACTGATTTGTCAATTATTTTTCTGAGTCATTGATCAATTGTCTATAAAATGTGAGAAAACAGTAAAACAGAAATGATCTGAGCGATTGATCCGTTATCACTCTGTTTGTCTGCTGATTAACTGCTTTACTCACAGCGGACTAATGGACCCAGAGACACCGAAGACTCGTACAGGCCAGGATGTGGACACGTGGACCACGCCGTCGCTGAGCCGGAGTCATCCTGTTGTTTTCTGTTCGGATTTAAAAAGAATAAATGAAGCTGAAGCTCTTTGAAGGAAAAACAGATTTAACGTTAAAGAGACAGAAACTGTGTTCAGGTGTGCAGGTTCAGGGACAGACCTGTTCTAATGAATGTTAATTACTGCGTGTGTGTGTGTGTGTGTGTGTGTGTGTGTGTGTGAGAGTGTGTGTGTGTGTGTGTGTGTGTGAGTGTGTGTCTGAGGTGAGACGTTAAAAGCTTCCGTGAGTCTTCAGATTGAAGCGCAGAGCTCCCAGCAGCCTTTGTGTTTGTGCATCAGTGATATCAGCTGAGTGTTTGTGTCTCAGCTGCAGTCGCCGTCAACATCTCATTTCCTGTGAATGACCTCGACCGCCATCTCTCTCTAAAAGCAGCGAGCGGCGAGAACAACAACGAGCTCCAGGCGAACGCGACGGCGTGCGCCGTCCACTGCAGGACGTCCGTTCCTGCACAGGATGCTGTCATCAGTAAAACTCTGATGTTTCCGTCAGACCGGACGCTGATTTAAAGCATCATCATCATCATCAAAATGAATCTGGATCCATCAGACCACGAAGCTGCATTCTTCATCGTTCAGCCTCTTCATCACATAAGATTCAATTCCGTGTGAAATAATTTGGACTAAAAGGACAAAAATGATTTTCACCTGCGTGTTAAACTGACCCGTGATGCTCTAACAGGAAGTCATACAGGTGCGTGACTTCCTGTTAGAGCATCACTGCTACTGACTGAGCTCCACCATCTGATATTGATCAAGCAGCTTCATGCAGTACACAGAACACATATATCTCTGATACTGCAGTTCTCGGCGTTTTGTATTTACCTCCACGCGTTCCTACTGACAGATTCAATCATGATGCGACTGGACGTGAGTGGCTCTAGGAGACCTGAACCCCCCCCCCGCCGCATCGATCTGTGCGGGGGCCTGATTGATTCTTCGCTCTGACAATCGATGCTCCCACTGATCCACATAAATGATATTGAAGGTGAAGCAAGGCATGCTGGGTAGAGCATGGAGACCCACTGAGGTGCAAGGGGAGCAGTCACTGCTCCTCCACCTGCCCCCCCTCCCTGTACAAAGACTGGACCTGAGCCAAACCCAACATATTAAATCTCTCAGTTCAGCAGTAGAACACAGTGAAATCTGCACATGTATTAATACACGTGTAAAAATAAGCGTCCACAGTACTCAGCAGCTCACCCTCACTGACTCCGTCCTGCTGTTTACTCCACCACACGTTTGATGACTGAAACAGAAATATGAAGCTGATCACTCGTGGTGTATGATTAGAAACTGAAGCCGCTGAAATGAGCTCACCTTCCAGCTGCTAACACATGAATCATGACTGGCTGCTCAGTCTGCGCTTCCTCTCACACTACGTGTGACTTCAGCCCTTTGTGTCAGGTTTCCTTTCACTGCTTTACTGTCTTCCTCTCCTCCTCCTCATGCTCCTCCTCGACTCCTCTTGACCTCCTCCTCTCCTCTCTTACCGACAGAAAGGGGCAGGAATGTGAAGAGGAAGGAGGACGATGAAGACAGGATGTTTTCTGTCTGTCTGATCAGCGGTACGATGCTGCTTACACCAGCCTGCACCATCAGTGTGTGTCGAAACTTAAGCCTCTAAACAACGAGCAGAGGGTGTTTTCTGCTGCTGGAGAAAAGAGACAAATCGAGTACAAAAAAGACGCAGAGAAAGAGAATGAATCCAACATGTTGTTGAGCAGAAACGTTCTCTTCATCATGATGATGATGATACAGACTGATGATAATACAGACTGATGATCATACAGACTGAAAATAATACAGACTGATAATACAGACTGATGATAATACAGACTGATGATCATACAGACTGATGATAATACAGACTGATGATAATACAGACTGATGATCATACAGACTGATGATCAGACAGACTGATGATAATACAGACTGATGATCATACAGACTGATGATAATACAGACTGATGATCATACAGACTGATACTAAAACCACAATCTGTGCACTGCCACAAGCTGAGAGCACAAACAGGTGTGTTTGTGTTTGTTCATGTTTTTATATTTTTCTGTCATTCTTGATCATTTCTTGATCTTTCTCCTTCATGTAACTGTAGAATCAGATACAGGAAAACTAAAGACCAATGAACTGCTGAACTAACAACGTTTTAGTCAGAACAGGTCAGCTGAGCCTTAAATAAAACGTCTTATTCCTTTAAAAGGAAAGAAACTATTCAACATATATTGAGAATTAGGATTCTTGCAATAAATAAAACATTAAGGAATATTTACTTCTATTTAAAAGACTTAAACGACTTATAGACACAACACACCAAACTCCAACTAAAGGAACTGAACTTCATGCAACGCCTGGAAACCAGCTCTGCACTGATGAGATGCTTATCCATGACGAGAGATGAACTAATCCACAGCTCATATTCGTTATCATATTTAGGACAAAAGGTCACGGCATTCGCGTGGGGGGGGGGGGGGGGGGGGTGCAGAGGTCATGGGAAAGCAGTGTGTTGACCTTTGGCTCTGCTGGTGTTCAGGTGAGTTACCTGATGATGGCACAGGTGGGAGGGGTCAATACAGAGGTCACAAACAGAAAATCAGATAACACACACACACACACACACACACCTGGTGAGTTACCCGAGAGCTCTTTATCCATCACCATGTAGCATAGCAGCTAACGTTTGCTAGACAATGACATCATTGCAGTCAACAGCAGCGATGTTGTTGCAGGCCAGAGGAAGAAGTATTCAGATACTTTACTGAAGTAAAAGTACAAAACATGACTGTAATTGTACTCCACTACTAGTAAAATCCTGCATTCAGAATCCTACTTAATAAGTCCTACATAGAAGTACAAAAGTCAAACTGTAAGAATGAAATGAATGAATGAAGACATGCTGGGTCAAAACCAAAAAATAGTTTTTTCCTACAGGAGAGTGAAGGGGGCAATTGGGTCCCTGTTCTTTGGATTTAAGGACATTGACACTCCATCAGCTTTCTTTTTTAATCTTGAGAAGAATGAGGCCAGACAGAAGCCGGTGGCATGTCTGCACCTCGCTGATGGAAGGACAACAGCTGATCCAGCTGAAATGAGAGCACATGCCGTGGACTTCCACTCTGATTGGGACTATGGAGCGCGATCAGGGCTATGCTGAGGAGATTTTAAAGGGTCTTATTCATCTAAAACCTGGACAGAAGGCTGACATGGCCAGAGAACTGAGCCTGGATGAACAGACCACTGCAGTGCAACAACGGGCCAAAGGACAGGTTCCAGGAATAGACGTTTGTCCGTCGACTTCTATCAGCACTTCTGGAGCACTCTAGGTCCAGACCTTCATCAGGTCCTGATGGACTGTTTCAAAAGAGGGGAGCTGCCAGCTTCATGTCAGAGTGCCGTTGTCTCCCTGTTGCCAAAGAAAGGAGAGCCGGCTCTATTAAAGCACTGGAGGCCTTTCAGATACTGTCCAGAGCTCTGTCTAACAGACTAAAAGAGTACAGATCAGAGCGACTCCGTTCCAGGACAATTATGCATAATGTTTTCATTTTGAGACATGTTATTGATATTTGCAGAGTGTCTAATTTTAACATTAGTATGGTGTCAACAAAGAAACTTGATCGGATTAATCACAAATATTTGGTTTTAGTTTTTCAGGTCTTTGGTGTCTGGAGGGTTTTTAGACACTGTGGCACGAATTCAAGTATTATACTTCTTGTTATTGTTGTGCCCATCAAGGAGCCTGGTTGTTGATATCCAAAAACAGCTTGTGGATTTTTTTTTTTTGGACGGGACAGCATCTGATTCAGCAGCACTGTCTTCCAGTGGAGGAGGGAGGACAAGGACCGGCGGATGTTCAATAAAAAATAATGTCCTTCAGTCTGTACCACTGTGACTTGAGGTGGCAGGAGGCTGCTAAGCAGCTTCTTCAGAGGGTAAGCCATCTGGGGGACAGTAGACAGTAGACAGCTGTTCTTGGTCTGACCAGATGAGGTGGATCTCATTGGCCTGACGTCTATTTACAATTCAGTTCTGGAGGCATGGCTGGGTTTGCAGAACACCAGTGGATCTCATGATGCCTTGGCACAGAAGATGAGCTCATCAGGTAATCCTGGATTATGGGAAGACTTGTGCAGGAGATCTGGGCATCCTTGCCTGACTACAAGTTTATAGTGACAACTGTGTCCAGCTTGAACAGTAGCCTGATGGAGGTCGGTGCAGTTTCTCTTCTCCAACTGTTGCAGGAGTGGGAGTTGCAGGAGGAGGAGGACAAGCTGCAAACTTTTGCCCCTCAAAAGCTTGGAAAGTTTGAGACTTTGGAGAAGGCGGCAGTATATCAGCTCTGTGTGAAAGTGTGTCATCTGGAGTCCTTGGTTGGGGTGAAAGTGTTAAAGTGGACTGAGGTTTTCAGCCACAGTAAGTCCCTGAAAGGCAGGTGGCGGTCCTTGTAAAAGCTGCCTGTTGAAAAGCGAACAGCTGACCTCCACTGGAAGATAATAATTGGTGCAATAGCTACGAACGCAAACATAGCACACCTGGATCCGAGCCATGGGGTGGGTTGTTTGTTCTGTTCACTAGCACATTTGTTCAAAGTGTCCAAGGTTAGTTGGTCTGCTGAGGGCTACTGAGTCATGGTGTGAGGGCCTAACAGAACACTTTTCTTTAGATTTATTCATATATGATCCTAAATATGTGGTGAGGAAAAGACACGTCTGCACTGAAAGCTGAACTTTCTCTTTTATCTGGATTTCCAGGAGGAATAAGGTTAAGGGTGCAGGACATACAGATGGTGTTCAGGTCATGAAGAGATTGGTTGCTGCTTGTCTTAAGGTTCAACATGTTAATGATCAGACAGTGAACAACCTGGACTCCTTCAGGGTGACCTGAGTGGAAGCAGTTCTCTGCTCCTTTGGGGAGACAGAAATGGTTTGAAATGGTAATTTTAAGGTTGTCATGTCCATTTCTGCACACTGGAGTCTGTTTGGTTTGTTTTGAGGGTCTTACTTGAATTATTATTTTCAAAAACCTGTCTGTCTGTCTGTCTGTCTGTCTGTCTGTCTGTCTCGGGGTCTCTCTGTCTGTCTGTCTGTCTGTCTCTCTCTCCCTCTGTCTCTCTGTCTGTCTGTGTCGGGGTCTCTCTGTCTCTCTGTCTGTCTGTCTGTCTCGGGGTCTCTCTGTCTGTCTGTCTCTCTGTCTGTCTGTCTGGGGGTCTCTCACCCCCCTGTGGCTCTCCTCTATATTTAGCCCTGATCTTCCAGATGAACAGATCTGTTTTGTCTCTCTAATAGTCTCATTGTTTCCAGCTCACTGAGGAGATTGAATATCGACCGCCGCTGACCGCGGATGAGCCGGCTCCACCCACATGACGACGGCCATGTTGGAGGTCCTACACAACAGCTGACTGTGTCTCTGTAACATCACATTGCTAGCTCGCAGCACTTGATTAGCACACAACCTAATATTGCTAATATAATCTAAATCAATAGTAATCTTGGCCTGAGCGCAAAGAGATGTTTGGGATAGAAGAAAACTTGGATTGAAAAATGAAAAAAGCTCACACAATTAGTCGAATAATACAAATTATGAAAAATGAAGTCATTCGTTCTCCAAGTAATTCAGCAGAAAAGAAAGTTCTCTATGATCATCTACGATTGTGAACTGAATCTTTGTAGGTTTGGTCAGAAACAAAAATGACGTACAAAGGGTTTTTTTTTGTTCCATACAATATAAACGGTTCTGCAGGTGGACACACTGACAGGAAGTGTGGACCAGTTCTTAAAAACAAGCACACAACTGCTGCACAGCAACACAATACTCATTCACAGACGTTTACATCAGCACATGTATCAAATACAAGACGAACACATTGTGACCTACATGTTTGGCACATAAAGCTATACATTCTTGTTTCTATTAGGGCTGAGCGGTAATCAGTTTCATTACCGTCACCGGTGTCACGTTCTGCCACCACTTGGATTCTGTAATATCGTCATTACTGTCATAAAAGTTTTATCGTATTTAAAACAATGTGCTTTACTGTGGCTGTGAAAACATGCAGGTAGAGGCTACACCTGTACTCATAGGACTGGAGTTACATCCAGTAACTACTGGCTTCCTCTCTGTCACACTGACTCCAGTAACACTAAGATGTGATGGTAACAGTATGAGCACTAATTTATCTGTTGTTGCTACACGAACCAACACAAAAGTCTTCATCTACTGTCACCATGTGAGGAAGAGGAGACCCAGTGGAGGAACTTGATGGAAACGTTCCCACAACAACAACAACTAGGAAACTAGTCCACATCACTTTCAAATACATGAAATAATCTTTTAAATGTCTTAAGCCTCATTTCACGTCTTGTTTTAACTGATGGTAAGTGTTTTAAGGGTACTGTAATGATACTTTATTCCTCATGTGTGTACTTCTAGTATTTATTTCATCCACAGCCACTTTTAGCAGCCGTTTTCACTGCTAGCTGCTTTACGACTCCACGCCTTTATTACTGAGTACACACCTGCTTTTTCAAACATGGCCGCGCAGGTGAACGCTGTGAACGATACAAACAAACAGAGAACAAAGTGAACAGAAGAACAGGACGTGATTTGACTCACATGTCTGGAGTCCAGTCCTCTCCTCTTCATGAGGTAAACTGCTCTTCATCACATTAACGTTCAGCCGCAGCGGCCGCGGAGACGCCATCTTGTTTGTTTGTTTGTTTGTTTGCTGCTCCCGCCACTGGACAACTAGCTGACTTCTTCTCTTAAACTTGATAACTGCCGATTTATTCATTTAAACCACCAACTTTCTGCATTGACTTTGGTCAGAGCCCACATCGACGCCGACTCCTGTCTGGACAGCGTTTCCAACGGACACGAAAATCAGCGGATCGATCCACCCGATCAGTTTAATCACCTCCACCTGACGCAGCTGCCGCGCCGGAGCGGCATTACCAGCTTTGACCACACTGACTGCCTAACATGGAAGTGCCGTTAGAGTCCAGAGGGGCGCTGTTTCACCCACCTACAGAAACTCAGTGAAAACTGATAAAAACGCGCTAAAAGAATTCAAAATGACGATACCAGCATTCATTAGGTCATATCACTGAAATTAGAGCTGCAACTAACAGTTATTTCTCTTACTGATGAATCTACTGATAGTTTTCTTTCTTTTCTCTGGTGTGGTTGATATTGATCTGTACAACGTTAAAAATACCCATTGTTAGTTCTCAGATGCCACAAAGACACGTTAACATTGAAGTGAAGCTCAATTTTAACCAAAAGCTTGTTTGAGTTTCAAAAATGTAATTTTCTGATGAATGAATAATCAATACATGGAATAATGGTTGCGGCTCTAGAATAAATAAATTGAGAATTGATTTGTCAGATGATTGTCTGTAAATCACACCGG
>NC_055662.1:29777742-29782742 GCF_017976325.1 Chelmon rostratus | reverse complement strand
CCTTCGTGGCCCGCCTGATCCTCCATATTACACATTTATTCTGACATGGCTCATTCTGCATGATGAGGATTTTTAGTTTTAGTACTTTAAGTGTATTTTGATGCTCTAAAAAGAACATAATTATATAAAAGTGTTTTCATTGCAGGAATCTTGCCTGTTAAAGAGTATTTCTGTCTCTGATTGATCTCAGTAAAGGGTCAGATCCAGTAATAACTGGGCCTGTCAGCTCATTTATGATGCAGGTCTGTGGAGGTCTTCTGGCCTCTCAGGGGGGTACAAGCTTTAGACTCAAGTCCTCCCTTCGTTTCTTCCATTGCTCCTTCTTCTCTTCTTCCCGTCTTCTATCTTTCCCTCTTTCCTTTCTTCAGTGCACCACATCATCCACCCTGATCTCCCTCCATCTGTATTTTATTCTCGGTTGAATAACCTGAATCTTTTATTCTGATACCTGTCTGCTAATAGGTGTGTGTGTGTGTGAGTGTGAGTGTGTGTGTGTGAGAGTGTGTGTGTGAGTGTGTAATTAGCCAGTAGTTTCTACCCACTGAGTGTCTAACTGCTTTATAATGTCAGACTGTCAGTCAGTGAGGCAGAGCGGAGAGAGGAGGAGGAGGAGGAGGAGGAGAGGGGAGATGAAGGGAGAGGAGAGAGGGAGGAGAGAAAAGATAACTGACAGATAGATGGATGTTGATAGTTGACAGATACATAATGGAGACGATAAACGCACCCACACACACACACACACACACACACACACACACTCCTGATTGCAGCACTTATTTATGTGATTTTTTTCCCAGGATTCCTTTCAGTTTGTAGTTTTAATGGACGGCAGCGATGAGACGTTCCTCTATTCAAACATGTGATTATGACTCATCAACACACACCTGTATGAACCCGCACAGGTGTCACTCTACCTGTTTGACAGCAGCAACGCTGCGACAAAGACAGCGAAGAAGAAGACAGCTCGCGAGTACGGAGGACGTTAAAACACTTCAGAAATCATTCAGCGTGTGTGAGGCTGCTGTTAGCACCGTGTTCATCAGTGTTAGCTTGATGTATGACAGGTGTGTGTGTGTGTGTGTGTGTGTGTGTGTGTGTGCGTGTGTGTGTGCGTGTGTGTGTGCGTGCGTGCGTGTGCAGATAGGTGTTTACGGTCTGGTGCTGACGACCACAGCCTCAGTGGTCATGTGACTGATCGTAGTTTAAACAGTCATAAGCCAAGACTTGACTTTCTTTAGTTGGTAAAGTGTGTCAACAGAGACGCTGCAGGTGTGTTTGTTGAGCAGGTACAGAGAGGTGGCGCACCTGAAAACACGTTCAGGTTCTGCTTTCTGCTCTCTCAGAACTTGATTCATGAGATCGACTGAAGGCCTTTTGGACAAATCAGTTCTGTTCTTTGCCACGATGCTGCCGATTGGCCAGTTTGGTCAAGCAGGAACCATCTTCATGGTCTCTCCAGACCAGAAGAAGAAGAATGAAACAGAACTCCACAGACTGCCTGGAATAACCCTCCACATTAGAACAAGGCTGTGCAGACATCTGAAGCGTGCTCAGCTCGACACTAAGTGCCAGCAGGTTGTTTTTCTCGTGTGAAAAAGGTGTAATTCACTTGCTCTGAGTGTTTCCTCTAAAACGGAGAGCTGTCAGGTTACAACCTGCTGCTCAAATCAAGCACAAAGAATTCATTCACATTCAGACAGAAAGCAGCTACAAAATGATCCCCCTTCAGGCTGACAAGTACCCCTGTGGTTCACCCCCCCACACACACACACACGTGCGCGCACACACAGACAGGCACATACGTGCACACACACAAAGGTAACCTCCCTCTCAGTGCAGCATTAAAAGGCAGCTGTCATTAAGGCCCACTGCGGTCTGTAAGTGTGTGTGTGTGTGTGTGTGTGCGCGTGAGCTGCCATTAGGCGCCCACCGTGGTGCGGCTCAGTCCACTCTGGCCCACGGCATGCTGGGAAAATCTTCAGCTTCCTGCCGTTCTGAGCCCAGAGCCAGAGAGCTAAATGACAGGGTTGACTCCTCCTGGACGCCCCGCACTGTGAATCCAACGCTCCCTCCACCTCCACTGCTACCCTGCAATTAACACACTGCTGAGAGGAGAGGAGAGCAGAGGAGGGGAGAGGAGAGGAGAGGAGAGGAGAGGAGAGGAGAGGAGAGGAGAGGAGAGCAGAGGAGAGGAGAGGGGAGAGGAGGAGAGGATAGAGGAGAGGAGAGGAGGGGAGAGGAGAGGAGAGGAGAGGAGAGGAGAGCAGAGGAGGGGAGAGGAGAGGAGAGGATAGAAGAGGAGAGGAGAGGAGAGGATAGGATAGAAGAGGAGAGGAGAGGAGAGGAGAGCAGAGGAGAGGAGAGGAAGAGAGGAGAGGAAGAGAGGAGAGGAGAGGAGAGGAGAGGAGAGGAGAGGAGAGGGGAGAGGAGGAGAGGAGAGGATAGAGGAGAGGAGAGGAGAGGAGAGGAGAGGAGAGGATAGAAGAGGAGAGGAGAGGAGAGGAGAGGAGAGAGGAGAGGAGAGGATAGAAGAGAAGAGGATAGAAGAGGAGAGGAGAGGAGAGGGGAGAGGAGGAGAGGATAGAGGAGAGGAGAGGAGAGGAGAGGAGAGGAGAGGAGAGGAGAGGAGGAGAGGAGAGGAGAGGAGAGGATAGAAGAGGAGAGGATAGAAGAGGAGAGGAGGGGAGAGGATAGAAGAGGAGAGGAGAGGAGAGGAGAGGAGAGGAGAGGAGAGCAGAGGAGGGGAGAGGAGAGGATAGAAGAGGAGAGGAGAGGAGAGGAGAGGAGAGGATAGGAGAGAAGAGGAGAGGAGAGGAGAGGAGAGGAGAGCAGAGGAGAGGAGAGGAGAGGAAGAGAGGAGATGATAGAAGAGGAGAGGAGAGGAGAGGAGAGGAGAGGGGAGAGGAGAGGGGAGAGGAGGAGAGGATAGAGGAGAGGAGAGGAGGAGAGGAGAGGAGAGGAGAGAGGAGAGGAGGGGAGAGGAGAGGAGAGGAGAGGAGAGGAGAGGAGAGGTGGTTTGGTTTTCCTTCTATCTATCAATCTAGCCATTACCAGGAGAAACCAGGAGAAACCAGTCCACTGTCACAGGATCACTTGAAGGCAAGAAAAGAAAAGTTTTGGTCAAATAAAATAAAATCTGTTGCACAAACACACAAACATGTTTCGTCCTCCACCTCCCTGTGGATCAGCCTGATGGAGGAAGTGATGCAGTCCTCCGCCGGGGCCACAGATGCTGCCTTCACCTCCATCTGACGGTGAGACACCTTCATGACGGTGAGACACCTTCATCTGATGGTGAGACACCTCCATCACGTCCATGTTCTGAGGTTGGAAGAGGAGCTGTGTTGAGGTTGTAGGTGCTCAGCAGTCTGTGTTCAGTCTAAATGAGGCGATGGTGGGCTGGATGTTAATCAGTCTCTGCACGCTGTTATTGGCAACCAGAACTTTCCAACTAAATGACAACTGGGGTAGCAACAACTTCCATTCAAAAAACCAAGTGCACACGTCCTGCAGAAGTCCCTCCTTGTTCTTAAGTTCCTCCTTCCCCAGCTCAAGTCCTCCATGCAGACCGGGCCCTGCCTGATCCTCCACTTATTGTCTTGTGGAGTTCTGAATGGGTCGGACTGCTTGACGAGCTCACTGCTCTGTCTGTTGTTGTCAGGAGTTGTCCCCGCTGCCTCGCCTGGTCTCTCTGTAGCACAGAAAGCAGACGATCAGTCAGGTCAGGGTCGTTTTCCTCCTGGTTTTGGTCTTAGCGTGCGGCGCCTCCAGCCACGAACACGAAATCTGTGGCCAAACGTCCCCTGTAGCCCTCGCGTCGGCCTACTCTTGTTGTCCTCATGTTGGTCTGACGAGAAGAGATTTCACGGACTTCTGTCTTTTCCAGTCGGGACCGGTTTCACCTGCACGTCAAGGCTGGTTAGCCGACAGTATTTCTGACCGTAGCGACAGGCTAACCAGTGGCTTCCTCTCGGTTGGTTGCGGCGCTGACTGCAGGAGCTGCTCTGTGGGTCTGCTTCCCCCAATCCAGTCCACAAAAGACACTTTATCGTGTCCTCCAAAGTAACGTAACCACTCCGTGGTGGAGGGAGGTGGTGTTTCAGAGGATCTTCCTGAACCCCTGACAGAACCAGCAATCGGGACAGGCGTTCAGAAAGCTGACATGATCGTGCACGTCGGACAACACAGGCTAACGGCTGTCAATTGAAAACCCTGCACCGCTAACGAGTCCACCTCCATCACGCTCAGCCTGCAGTGTTTCTTTCGATCGGCTGAATGTGACGTGACAGGAAATGATGTCATGGTCACATGGCCTCTGCTGTGCACTCTTTGTTCTTGCACTTCCTGTCCGCTCAGCTCTAATTGATCATTATTAAATTATCCAATCAAACATGAGCACTTGTCCACCAATTATGTGCTAATTGACCTGAGAGCCAAGAGTCGAATACATCCACCCCCACTACACTGTGTGTGTGTGTGTGTGTGTGTGTCTGTGTCTGTGTGTGTGTCTATACTGTGGAAATGTGTGTGTATGTGTGTGTGTGTGTGTGTGTCTATACTGTGGAACCGTCTGTGTGTGTGTGTGTGTGTGTGTGTCTCAGTAGGGGTTGCTAATGGAGCAGGTAGGCTGTGAATACATTACTGTGTCATTTATAAAGAGGCCGTTTAAATGACCGAACCCCACAGAGTGAAATTACTGCTGTCTGTCTCTCTCTGTCTGTCTCTCTCTCTCTCTCTGTCTGTCTCTGTCTCTCTCTCTGTCTGTCTCTCTCTCTCTCCATGTCTCTCTCTCTCTCTCTGTCTGTCCCTGTCTCTCTGTCTCTCTGTGTGTCTCTCTCTGTCTCTCTCTCTGTCTCTCTCTCTGTCTGTCTCTCTCTGTCTCTCTGTCTCTCTGTGTGTCTCTCTCTGTCTCTCTCTCTGTCTCTCTCTCTGTCTGTCTCTCTCTCTGTCTCTCTGTGTCTCTCTCTGTCTCTCTGTCTCTCTCTCTGTGTCTCTCTGTC
>NC_055662.1:29677742-29770242 GCF_017976325.1 Chelmon rostratus | reverse complement strand
ACTCGTGTTTTTCACTCCAAAATGTTCGTCCAGTCAGAGTGTTGGTTAATCAGGTTAATCTGCAGCGATGCATCATATTCTATAAGATCACCACATGTTTGTCCTGTGAGAACCTCGTATCTCAGACAAACAGCCTGTTTTCAGCTGTGTGACGATGCATTTCCAGCTGATCCAAGAGGCTTTTAAACAGTTTATTTAGCTGAAGAAGACATGAAGGAAAACTTCATCCTTCAGTTTATCACAAACATTCAACATCAACACATCTGGAGATACGAGCTTTTCACTGGACAGGAAGGAATCTGAAGAGTAACTGAAGCTGTCAGACAGATGTAATGGAGTAAAAAGTAAAAGGCTGAATAAAGTGTAAATACTCAAGTAAAGTATGAGTACCTCTTATTTGTACTTGAGTAAATGTACTCAGTTACATTCCAGCTGTGACAGACGATGGTTGTTCTTCCAGCTTTGCATCAACAGTTTGTCTCTTTCCCGTTTCAACATGACACCCAGCAGCTCCGTCCAGAAACAGGTTCCCAGAACCAGACTGGTCTGCACAGTCCTGACCTGTACCCCCTCCAACACCTGAACAGGAACAGGGACTGGAACAGGGACTGTGATCCAGACCTGAGTTCTGTTCCATAAAGAAGCAGTGGTGACGGAAGGCGGACAGCTGCATGAGGCTCAGAAACACGAAGAATTCAAACATGTATGAACCAAACCGGCGATACAGCCGAACATTTTGATTAATTCACAGCACATTCATGAACTGAGCCGCCATGTTAGCGAGGCCACGTTCATCATGATGTCCTGCTGCTGGAGTCTGCATCACGTGGACCGGCTGGTCGCGGTCCAGAGGCCGCCGGGGTCACCTGGAACATTTACACTCCAGAACATTTCACTTTGTGTGGCACAGGCCTGAACGTTTCGTATGATGAACCACGTGTAGGTCGATACCTCATCATTAATCATCGTACCATTGATTGAATTTATTATTTGTTTTTGTTTATTTATTTTCCTATAAACTTTTTTTTGACTGATAGTGATCAATAAAGTGAAATCATACTGCAGCACGTCAACAACAACAACAACAACAACAATAACAATAATAATAACAATAATAATAATAATAACAATAATAATAATAATAACAATAATAATAATAATAACAATAATAATAATAATAATAATAATAATAATAATAATAACAATAACAATAATAATAATAATAATAATAATAATAATAATAATAATAATATGCTCAGAATCTGCTGGAGGGACTGAAACCAGCACAGTCAGTGTCACAGCCATGTTACGGCGTCCTCAGGTGTCCACATACTTCTGGCCACGTGTCTGCTGCCTCCAGTCAGTGTGTCGATGCATCTACTGCAGAGCTCAGCGGGGGGGGGGGTTTCAGTGAAATGGTCCATGAACTGAAAACCTTATCGGTGTGTCTGTGTGTGTGTGTGAGAGTTTGTGTGTGTGTGACTGTGTCTGTGTGTGCGTGTGTGAGAGTTTGTGTGTGTGTGTGTGTGTGTGTGTGTGTGTGTGTGTTCTAATGGTAGATTGACCCGAACTGAAATGATTTCCATGACTCTGATCTACAGAAGCTGTTCTGGTTCGTGGTCTCACCGACACACCGCTGACCCCTCTAACCTGAACCACCACAGCTGACAGCCTGGCACAGACCCGCAAGTGTACACATCATAATAACACAAACACATCTTAGGGGACATCCAGACCAGTCCTCCTGGGATCAGGGGGAGAGGACAGTGCACCTCCCCTCTCCCTTTCAGCTGGGGGTGGGGTTCTGTCCCCCTGTCCTCAGCCCAGCCAAAAGCTAAGCCATAAAACCAAGGTCTGACTGCGACAACCACTCAAAATGTCCCCACTCCCAAGGTCCAAAGTCAAACCAGTTCTCACAAAGACAGACACACACACACACACACACACACGCACACACACACACACGCATGCACGCACACACGCATGCACGCACACACACACGCACGCACACGCACACACACGCACGCACACGCACACACACGCATGCACGCACACACACACACACGCACGCACACACACACGCACGCACACACACACACACGCACGCACACACACACACGCACACACACACTCTGTAGTGGGTCTTAATGCCACTTAAGGCTGTTAGTGTTTCCTGTTGACATCTAACAACAGCCTCTTCACAAGCCATCATTTTCCACTCTGCAGAGCTCTTTATACATACACACACACACACACACACTCACGCATGCTCACACACAGACACACACACAGACACACACACACACACACACACACACATGCTCACACATGCACGCACAAAAACAAATGCACACACACACAAACACACGCACACACACAAACACACACACACACACACACTCTGGCAGGTAACAGACAGCGAGCAGTCAGATGTGATATAAACTCTGCAGCCACATCAGACCGTCTGCATCCTCCCCCATGAATCACGCCGTCTTTCTGTCTGTCAGCGGGACAAACGTCCATCTCGTTTGAATAAACTTTATTGGAATAACAGACAACATCGATAAAAGCAGTGTCTGACCAGCTTCATCCAACAGAACGCTAAAGATGTGGAAACCACGAAGGAGCCCAAAATATCACAGATTCAGCCGCTCACCTCCGAACTCAGAGACAGACGGACCAGAGAGTCTCCTCTGGTGGATCATCATGTCCCTGCACTGTCTGGCTCGGGCCCCCCGAGGGACCCCGACCTTCAGGAGCTTTGCTGTGTGATGCGAGTGATGTGATGAGATTCAGTGTCTGTACGAGCTGAACTGCTGAGAGGAAACAAAGAGCAGGATCTACGAGGATCTACCGGCACAAACGAAACAACAACCTTCATCGTCTGTTTCCATCAGTGTTGAATGACCTGAAAACCAGAACGGCTGTGTTTGTGTTAGCTTACAGTGAGTCTTTATCTACAGAGGGAGCCCCACGTGCCCCGCCATGTTTCTACAGGAGCCCAGGAGGACAAACCAAACACTGACTCTACAGACCATCTTAGGTTCCTCTACACTTCAGGGCGAGCGTGAGGAAGGTTCAGCTGGTTGTAATCTGTGACTTTACCACTAGATGGCACTAAATCCTCCACACAGGACCTTTAAAGGTACGATGTCTGAAATATTATCAACAGAATGTGAAGAAGTAACTGTTCTAACAGTTTGTCACGGGTGTCGACTGAAGCTAGCATGCTAACAGCTAGCTGCAGCCCATCCTGTCTTGTAATAGCAGTTCGTACCTGAACAGGTGACAGTCTGATAGCTGCTGTAGCTGCAGCTGGTTGAATGTTAGTCTAATTAGTCTGATAAATAAAAACTCACAAACCGTCAGTAAAGGAAATATTCTGTTTTCCTCATTAAACAGAAATCTAACCGAACACCTTCAATACCAGTTTCAGTCTTTTACTGAACTAAGACGGGTTTAATTTACCAGGTTAACTCATCACAACACAAACTTCATTCAGACTCGACAGAAACAGTCCGTACTGTTTCAGTCAGCGGCTCTGCTTTGGTTCTGGACTCAGGTGCTGATGCAGATCTTCCGGCTGTAGACGCGGCTTTTCCTCTCCGGTGATGACCGACCACGCTCTCGCTGGTCTCCGGGTCACGGCTCTCCTGTCCCGGGCTGCGTGTCTTCAGCGTCCCCGGAGTCAGAGTCCAGGTCCGAGGAGCTGTAAATGACCTCTGTACCGTTTTCCCTGTCGTCAAACTGTCCCCCTTCAGTCTGGGAGGCTCAGATAACTGAGCTAACGAGCTAACGGCAGCTAGCAGCTAAGAACAGCGGTTAGCGTCTCCTCTGGCTCCTCTTTATGTTTTTAGCCTGAGGGCTGCTTTTATTATCTGACTCATTGCTCTCCCGCTTCACTGAAACTTTGAATTATTTTTATTTGTATTGTTCTCTTAACTTCTCCATTGTGAAGATGCACTGTGTGTTTTATATGTGTGTGTGTGTGTGTGTGTCTGTCTTTTTCAGGCAACATGACTTTAGCGGGTCCATTATTGGACCGCCTTCACCCTCAGTTTGGGAATGTGTGATTGGCCTGAAGTCACATGACCTCATACCCAGCCGGCAGAGTCAGTTTGATTTATTCGAAGTGTTTGAAGCAGCTGAGGAGTCAGACGTGTCACCGCAGGAATATTACAGGGAGAGAAAACAGGCATCAAAGTGATAAACCGTCCAAAGACTCAGTGGTTGATGAACAGCAGCCTGAGGACGCATGCTGGACCGACCTGCTCGGCTGTGATTCGCTGGTCTGTGCTGTGCAGCACCTTCAGCGGGTGAAACCACTTCCTGTCACATTCACAAAGACACTCATCACTCTCTGCCATCACACTGTAACTTTGTTATCTGTCAGACGACTGAAGTCAGTTCAGACCAAACCAACACGTCAGTCTGCCCCCCAGTGAAGAGACCAATCACATCTGTCCTCCAGTCATCGCACTGAATGTACTCAAAACACTCTCTGAAGTACTCACAACCTTTACTGAGGCAAAAATACTAATACACACTGTGCAAATACTCCAATACAAGTAAAAGTCCTGCATCCAAAACCTGACTGAAGTAAAAGTATGTGAGTATTATTAAAGTACTCACAGTAAGTGTTGTTGTTTCCTGTCAGTGTTTCATCTCCGATGTTTGTTAATTAATATTCCTGCTGTAGATGTTTCAGGTTGAGCTCATCTGAACTACTTTATATCCTGTTGGCTGGTTTAATCTGCAGCGATGCATCATATTCTATAAGAACATCATGTGTTTGTCCTGTGAGAACCTCGTATCTCAGAAAAACAGCCTGTTTTCAGCTCTGTGACGATGCATTTTCAGCTGATCCAAGAGGCTTTTAAACAGTTTATTTAGCTGAAGAAGGACGAGAAGTTTCTCTCACAGTCTTAAAGAACTAAAGGAGATATTTTCACAGATACCACTATCGGCCCCATCAGGTGGAGGAACCATCTGACACCACCTGCCAGGTGTGTGTTGTCTGACAGGTCATCAGAGGTCGCAGTGAGGTCACAGGGTCACTGCAGGGTATCAGTGATCCTGCGTGTTAAAGTGAGAGCGCTCACTCACTCAGTCTGTCATTTATTTTTGCCTCGCTGTTTAATGGATTTGGTCTCAGTTTAGAAATGATTAAACACACACGCACACACACACATTCTCTGTAGGAGTCATCTAAAATATGTTCACACCTCCTGCTGGGAGTGTGAACATGTTTTAGGAGTTTGAAGCACGCAGAGTCACCGTAAAATAATCAGCAAACATTCTGATGATCGATTCATCGTTCACGTCAGTTTGTCAAACATGAGCAAACTGTTCCAGCTCGTCTTTATCAGGATGTTCTCTGTTCATATCTCAGCAAACTGAATGTCTACGTTTAGCTGTGAGACACATTCAAATACGTCACCTTTGCTCTCTGAAGTCATGCTTTTCTCACTGCTCGCTGACACGTTACAGGTCGCACGATGAACGTGTTTGTTCAGGAAATAATCTGCAGATTCATAGATAATGAAAGTAATCGTCTGGTGCAGCTCTGCTTCATTTCTGCAGTTCAGCCAAACACACCGAGGTCAAAGGTCAGAGGTCACTGAACATCACAGTGATCTCAGAGAGGACACAAGAGTTTCTGACTGACTTCTAACTCTGATCACTCAGACCCACCACACTTCTCCTCCTCCTCCTCCCTCTCTTCTTCTTCTTCTTCTTCTTCTTCTTCTTCAAGTTTACTCTGCTCTCCACCTGTGGAGCTGGTTGAAGCATGTGACTGAACGCGGAAGCGGAAACAGAGCAGAGAGTTGCCAACAGCTGAGCAGCAGCAGAGATCCTCTATGAACAGGATGGACCACTCTGTAGATTAAAAAAAACACCTCAAAACATTTGGTCTGCAAAAAACTGAGCTGGTGTGAAATGTAGGAGGTGAAATGTTTTACAGGTTACAGGTAATATTAGAAAGAATATGCGCAGTGTCTTCACATCTGTCAGCTGAGAGTTGGATTCTTTATCTGTTACTGGGTTTGAAGCACTATCACATCAAACTTCATGAAAGTCACCATGAGATAGATAGATAGATAGATAGATAGATAGATAGATAGATAGATAGATAGATAGATAGATAGATAGATAGATAGATAGATAGATAGACAGGCAGACAGACAGACAGACAGACAGATAGATATACTTTATTTATCCCAAGCTGGAAAATTGCAGATGAGATATACTCCTCCACATCAAACGCACACTTCACACTTTGCAACAATGAGACATAAAGAGTAAAAAAACAGGATGGGTCAGACCAGCTGGACACCCCCTGTGATCAGGAAGTGGTCACAGTGCAGGAGGATGAGGTAAGGGATAAGGTATCCTTTGTGACTGGCGATCAGGTGTTAGAGCATTACCTGTTTATTGTTTATGTGTTTACTTGTTTACCTGGCCATATATCATACTGTTACCATGGTGACTGGTAGGAACTTCTGTTTTCAGGTTTCATTGAGTTAGTGTATAGAATACAGATTCAGTTTATTCACATTTAGCCCACCAAAAACAATGTGTTTTAATTCCTTATTGGATTTCAGGTTTTTATTATTATTTGACTGAATTAACGTGATTATTTATGAGTTTGCTTGTTTTGTTTTTTAAGAAATGTCTTGCTATATTGTTGCATTTTACTGACAAAATTAATGATGCAACCCATTTTTGTGTGTTGTTGTACTATTATTTTTGATAATTGATGATTGTTTACATTTTATGGTCAAAAAACAAAAAAGGGATTATCAAAATCTATATCTGAGAGGAGAATAAAGTCTTTGCCTGTAATTCATCTAGTTCACATTGGCGCAGCACCTTTTTTACTTTGTTCAACTTTTACGTCTTTATTTTGGTTTCTAAAAATGCCTTCAGAGTGAGACGTCACGCCTCTACACACTCTCTGACCAAAGCTTCAGCTCAGTTAGCAGCCCGAGCTAATCCGGCTAACAGCTAACAGCTAACGGCTAGCTAGTGGAGCTATGATGGCGGAGCTGGTGCAGGGACAGGCCTCGATGAACCAGCCGGGGCTGAAGTCAGACGGCCTAGCCGATGTTTTACAGAGGGCCCGGCAGGTAACAACTCTACGGGGGTTCAGCACACAGCCGTTCCGGGCCGAACCGGGTCGTTTAGATCGAGCCAAAGCACTTTTATTCGAATTCGCCCGTGTTGTGCTGCTGCTATTCCTAACTTATGCGCTCCGTCAACACACACTCACACAGACACACACTAGCATGCTAACTAGCTCGGAAAGCAGTTCGGAGTTGGACTTATGGCCGGGTTTGATCACTTTGTTCGAGCTGACACGCTCCGGGAGTTAGTTTAGGGGGAGTTTGTGGAGCTGTCACCCGGAGGGGAGCGCGGTGGGACCGGGGGGGAGCAGGACAGAAGTTTGGCCACACGTGTCACTGAGGCAGACAACCTGTTGGGCTGCGAGACAGAAAAACGGACGAAAAGCAGTCAGGACGAGAACGAGTCCACACTTTTTACTTTGCTTCAACGACCGTGAAAGTGAGCTGAACAGGCCGGGCTGAAAGCACTCAAATCAGGGTGTTCATACTGTGTTAAAGCATCCGCTTTCCAGCAGTTAATATGAGAGTCGGACCCCCCTCCCCCTCTCCGTACAGGCTGCTGTTTACTGTAAGTTGGTTAGAAACTAGGCTGGCGTTATGCAACCGCGTCAGACCATATACAGCCGGTGGAGGTGTGTCTGCTGCCTATAGGCACACAGACAGGTAGGACACACAGACCGAGTGTCTGAGTGGGACCAGCAGCGTGTCTCTGTGTCCACACACTGGGATCCACTGGATTCAGCTCTGACGTGAAGTTGGCTTGGTGCAGGTGTTTCAGTCTCAGAGTGATATTTGTTTAAAGTCAGGTGTTAGGCTGAGCTCAGGTCAGTGCATCCAGCTGTACGTGTCAGGTTCAGAAACCTGCTCACAAAGTCAACCTAGATGACACTGCCGAGTTCACAAGGTCTGTTTAAGACCTGAAACACAATCCAGGAAGTCCAGTCTGAGCAGCCAATCAGGTTCATCAGACACCACAACTGTTTCCATGCAGAACTACAGACCCCGTCTTATTGTTGTGAGGTTCAGTCTGTGCATGTGGTTAGCCTAGCTTAGCACAAAGACTAGAAGCAGGGGGGACAGCTAGCCTGGACCTGGATCTAAAGCTCGACAGACTGGGCAGACACACTGTGCTTCTGTTGATCTTCACACCAAACAGCTGCAACCAGAACAGCACAGACTGCAGACAGACAACCAAAGTTTCTGACCGGACACAAATAATCTGATCGACAGGTGACCGATCGATCAGTCGGGGGCCGTGACCTCGTCAGACTTTATCCAGAGGTGAACAGTTCAGATCCACATGTTGCACCTCGCGGTTTAATGTGAACGCACACAGCCTTGTCGTTACTGACGGACGTGTGATCGTCACGTGTCAGTTTGGTTTCTGTGTCTTCTGCTGTAACTTCGTGTTATTCTGGACTGTCTTCAGAACAATTAAAAAAAAAAGATAAGTGATAGCTAAGCTAGTGGAGCTAACCATAGCTACATGTTAATTGGCAACAACTTTGATAATCATTAAAGTCATTTATCACTTACAGTATCAGTGTGTATTTATATACAGTCTCAGCCACAGAAATGCTTTCAAAGGCTCATGGGAGTTGTAGTTGTTGAAGACAAACACAGCAGGGATGACCCAGTCAGGTTTTTGTCTTTATTGTGCTCTGATTGGAGTCCTTTAATGTAGATTATCAGCTGAAGTCCCACCTGACCTCATTCAGAGCGTCTCTGAGCTGATCCAGAATCAGACTGAACTCATCTTCACGGCCTTCTTCATCTGAAGGTTTCTCATCTTAAACTATTGATGAGAATGAAAGTTAAACAGGAAGACTTTGACTCCTGTTGAATCTTCTGTCTTTATTGGAGAACTGAGGTGAAGCTGCAGGTCATGTGACATGTTTCACCTCTCGGACGTGCTGACCAATGACAGCTTGCGTTGACAGACTGGTGATGGATTCATGACTGATTTGATTTGAAGCTGCTGTGACCTCAAAGTGATGCACTTCAAGCCTTTCTGCCGGATGTTACTGTCTGACACCGGAGCGGAGAGGAGGAGGTGGCGAGCAGCTCCATGAACAGTCGTAGCTTTAGCTTTAGCTTTAGCTTTAGCGTGGGCTGTGAATCTGAACTGCGTCCTGCTGTTTGTGATGAAGGTTTCTGACCTCGGTAGCTTCGTTATATTATATATATTATATATTTTATATTATAAGTTTCTGTGACGTTCCACACGGTTGGACACAACGTGATGCATGTGCTTCGACTGCAGCGTGTTAGACTGGAGGCGTCCTGACTCGCCTCCACTGGGACTGCGATTAATCAGCATTTTCAATATTGATTGATCAAGTGATGTTTTTTGATTAATCAGTCGGTCTATGAAATGAGGAATAACAGTGAAAAAACATCACGTCAGCAGCATCTACATGCACGAGATGAGCCATCAGGATGTGGTTCAGGTTCACTTCAGTCGCAGCGACGCGTAACAGAAGTCGTCTGTTGATGTCCCGTTACCTGTGGACGAGCTGGGAGCGCTTGGTTTGATGCAGAGGATCTCCCTGCTGAACCATCCTGCAACCCTGAATTCATATTGTTAAAACAACAATCTGAGTGATGCCAGAGTGAGGTGTGAACAGGTGTAAACAGGTGTAAACAGGTGTGAACAGGTGTAAACAGGTGTGAACAGGTGTGAACAGGTGTAAACAGGTGTGCTACTCTTTCCTCTTTATCGTCTTTATCAAAGACAGGTTACCTGTCTGTTTGTCTGTCTGTCTTGACCGTGTCACAGCTCAGTGCTCGTCACACACTTCACCTCTGCAGTTTAACCGTCACGTTGTGTTCGTTTCATGTTGTCGTTGCTTTGAACGCTGTCGTTCACATCAGACGCCTTTTAACTGACTTCATTCCCAGTCGTGATCAGTTCTACTCCTCTGTTTGGAGTCCGTGCTGCGTAGCATTCATTCATTCATTCATTCATTCATTGGTTCATTCATTGGTTCATTCAGCAGCAGTTCATGTGCAGCCGCTGCTCGGCTTCATTGCTGAAACACGTTTGGCAGAAACACGTTTGGCAGCAAAATGAAGCACAGAGTTTGGATAAAGAGAGCGAACCTTGAGGCGATCGCCGCCCTCGTCATCTTCAGCGCCGCCGCGGGTGGTTCGACCCCCCCGGGAAGAAGTAAGAGCTGTCCTGACCCAGCCGGCCTCAGGCCTGCTCCTGATGAAATGGCAAAGACTGTCCACGTCTGTGCAGAGACCTGGATCCAGCTGTTCCACTCCAGAGGCGAGTTCATTCAAGCTGGGGGGCAGGAGGCAGGAGCCCCACCATGTTTTTTTGTATCTGGATTTTAATTTTTATTTGAAGTTTTGGAAAACAGACGGGCTGTGATGAAGAGGAGGCAGAGAGACAGAAGACGTCACATTTCTGCTTCTTCAGCAGGCGTTTGGTAAAAAGCTTTGTCGGGTGAACACCTCGGTGTCAGCGACGCAGAGCGGCGGCAGAAACTTTATTTGTCGTGTTAGAGCGAACAAATCGGGTAAAACTTATTTCATCGTCTTTGTCGACATCATGTCGTCACTGTCCTCTATCAGGATTGTTTTATCGCCCGGCTCGACCCGGGCTTTGACTCAGGACTTGACATCTTGTGATGTGCCAGACAAAGACTTTGCCCCCCCCCCGTTAGCTGCGTTGCTACTCGGCCTTTATTTGTCAGCACTGGGCTCTGGTCTGTTCTCACGTCCAGATGTTACAGCTGTTTGTCTTCTGTCTGTGTCTCAGATGGTGGGAAAGATGGGTGGAGAAGCCATGTCCCACCTCAACAGCTCCTCAGGAAGCGTCGAGCCCTCGCTGTACTACCCCGGCCAGAAACGACCCGGAGAGGACGGAGGTGAGGAAGAGGAGTGACATTTATTGACATCATGTATCATTAAACATCCTGCACATTAAGACTCATGTAGATGGAAAATAAGAAATCCAGGATCACGTGGGTCGATTTTCCCTTTGAGACAGTTTAGTCAGATAACGTCCTGGTTGGGTGCTGTCTTGACTTTCTGGGGGGTCAGTCTGTATTTGAAGCCTCAGCTGGTTACAGGACTTGTTGTAGACCACACTGGAGACAGTTTGACGATGTTCAGTCTGTCTCCTCACTAACACGATGACATCTGAAAATTCAGCCATTATTATTAACCTGCTACCTGACCCAGAGCCTTTTCACTGGAGCCTTCCATAAAACCAGGAACATTTTACCCAACCGAGAACCTTTAGCCTGATCGGTCACAGAGACCCTGCTGACCTCAGCTAGAACCTCGTCTTACCTGAGCAGGATGTTTTCAGTCCAGCTGAGAGCTGTAGGAGATTTCTGAGCTTTTTCTTTTCAGGTGAAACGTTTTGACATGTTTGTCAGGTGTTTTTACGTCTTCAGCAGGAACCAATGAGGCGTCAGTCAGCAGCTCCATCAGGTCACTCATACTAATCTGTGTCTCTGTCTCTCAGTAGGTAACCAGCTAGCAGCCATGGGGCATCAAAGGTACGAGCAGCAGTCCATATTGATCACACACACACACACACACACACACACACACACACACACACACACACACAGCAGGGAGCAAAGATAATGACATGTGTTCAGCATCATAGTCTTGTTTGCAAATACACACCAGTACGAAGGTGTGAAACAGCCGGTAAGTGTTTATAGATCTGTCCTCCCACAGTCTTCATCATCAACATAATCACTTATTGACACACACACACACACACACACACTGTGGTCATGGGTTGTCTGTGTGACCGGGATGTTAATGTGTGTGTGTGTGTGTGTGTGTTGCAGCAGGGTAATCACAGAGGATTACAAGGTCCCCGACAGGATGGTTGGCTTCAGTGAGTATGACCTCTGACCTCTCAGTCCTCCCTGCTGCTCAGGTGTCTGAAGGCTCCATCGTCCAATCAGATTGTTGTTGTTGTTAAGAGCAGGTGATCTGAAGTCTGGACCCCCTCCATCACAGTCTGGTTCTCAGTTGATCTTTTTGATTTATACATTTATATAATTCAGACTGTTATGTTTAATGTAGAACCTTTTCATCTCTTCTAGAACTCTTTTAGTCTGATGTAACACCTTTAACCTGCTCATGGACAGTCTGAGCAGATCTTGTCGATTGTCCTAGAACCTTTCTTCATCTGTTCTAGAACGTTCTCCCTTAAGATGGGACCTTTTTACCCAATTTGGGATTATCTTCAGATAGAACCTCATCATTCTAACTAAAACCTTTTCAGGTGACCTAGAACAGGCATGTCAAACTGATTCCATAAAGGGCCGTGTGGCTGCAAGTTTCATTCCAACCAAGGAGGAGCACACCAGGCTGGAATCAACTAATCAGCTGATCTCAGTCTTCAGCTGATAACTAAGTGATCCCTTGATGTTGATTGGTTGGCCTGCTGTGCTCCTAAAACCTGCAGCCACACGAACCTTTATGGAATGAGTTTGACATGCCTGACCTAGAACCTTCCACCTGACCTAAAACCATCATTTCACATAGAACCCTTGAATCTGACCGAGAACCCGACCTTTTAACACGAGCCAGAATCCGTTAATCTAACCGAAACCCTTCTACATGAACCTTCAGGAGCTCCTTGAACCTTACACCTGTCATAGAAAGATTCGTTTCTCTCGTCCTCCAGTTATTGGACGAGGAGGTGAACAGATCACCAGGATCCAGTTGGAGTCTGGCTGCAAGATCCAGATTGCTGCTGGTGAGACTGTCTGACTGTTTACATGCTTCTCCTGTCTGTTTTACCTGTTCTTCATGTTCCACATCTGTGAGACGTGTTAAACTCCAGACACCTTCAGGAAACACCTGAACTGTGTGTGTGTGTCTCTGTGTGTGTGTGCGCGTGTGTGCAGACAGCGGCGGTCTCATGGAGCGGCCATGTTCCCTGACTGGAACTCCAGAGAGCATCGAGTGAGTTTTCATACGTCCACCAACACCTGCTCTGATGATGTCACCTCAACCTGCTGCTCACCTGTGTGTGTGTGTGTGTGTGTGTTTACAGGCAGGCGAAGCGGCTGCTGGTCCAGATCGTGGATCGCTGTAGAAATGGTCCGGGTTTCCACGGCGACGGGGAAGGCGGTGCCTCCGTGCAGGAGATGCTGATCCCGGCCAGTAAGGTGGGGCTGGTGATCGGCCGGGGCGGAGACACCATCAAGCAGCTGCAGGTAGGGTGATTGACAGCGTGTGTGGGAGAACTGCACCAGCTGTTGGGCATTGAACCACCGAGGTGTTTGATACGTCTGACCCTTCCATCAGGAGAGAGCGGGCGTGAAGATGATGATGATCCAGGACGGGCCGATGCCGACGGGAGCCGACAAACCTCTCCGCATCTCTGGAGACCCGTACAAAGTGCAGGTACTCGCGTTTGTGCTTCCACTGCAGCATCACGGGGGCCAGCTGCTCCTCTTCCTCAGTCCCCGCTGGTTCTTCATCTGGTCTGTGCACAGCTCACCACCTCCTCTTGTCTCCTCCTTCAGGCAGCGCGAGAGCTGGTGTTGGAGGTGATCCGGGAGAAGGACGGAGACTTTAGGTCGGGTCGCAACGACTTCAGCGCCCGATTGGGAGGAACCAACCTGGATGTACGACACACACACACACACACACACACACACACACACACACACACACTGTTAGCATTTAGCAGCAGCTAGCATGTATGAGCGTCCATTGAATCGCTCTTTAAAAGGTCCATTCATGTGTAGTCTGTCCCTCTGCAGGTTCCAGTTCCACGGTTTGCTGTTGGCATCGTGATTGGCAGGAATGGAGAAATGATCAAGAAGATCCAGAATGATGCAGGAGTGCGGATCCAGTTTAAAGCAGGTCTGTTTATACCAGTAAATCTAGAAAGTTTGCACCGCCGAAATCCATCGTCCAGTGCACCAATATTCAGAGTAAACTGGTCTATTTACACCAGTGTAATTCAGTTTAAAAGTGACATCATCTGATCTGTTTACACTGGTAATACAGTTTATATCTGGTCTGTTTACACCAGCATAACCCAGTTAGAAATAAGTCTGTTTATACTAAATTCATTCAGTTTACACCAGTATAATCCAGTTTAAAACTAGTCCGGTCTCTTTAAACTGGAATATTGACACTAGTGTGATCTGATTTAACAGTATCTGTCTGCACCACTGTAATCTAGATCAAAACTGTGAACAACAGTGTAATCCAGATTAAAACTGGCCAGTTTTACCTGTAAAATCTGTTTATAGAGGAAATCCAGATTAAACTGCTCTGTGTAATCATTATAATACAGAATAAAGCTGCGTGTCTATGACGGTATGATCCAGATTAAGGGTGCAGACCCGACCACCTTTGACCTCTATGTTTCCTCCAGATGATGGCATCAGCCCAGAGCGAGTTGCCATGGTGATGGGTCAGCCAGACCGCTGCCAGCATGCTGTCCACCTCATCAATGAACTAATCCAGACTGCACAGGTAACACACACACACACACACACACACACACCTACACACACACACACCTACACACACACACACCTACACACACACACACACACACACACACAGGGACGTTTACAATGAACTCTGGTTCACAATGCTCCCTTCATTGTGTGTGTGTGTGTGTGTTTGTTCTTGCAGGAGCGTGATGGGTTTGGCTCCGCCCTGCGGGGTGGGAGGGTCAGAGGTCGTGGTGATTGGACTATGGGCTCTCCTGGTCCGCTACAGGAAGTGACCTACACCATCCCCGCTGACAAGTGTGGCCTGGTCATCGGCAAAGGTAGGAGAGGAAATCTGATTGGCTGAGATTAGGCAGCTGTGGAAGTCATTAGCGCCAGGACGTTTTACCGCTGCTCGAGTTCCTGATGTGACGGAACAAATGTCTGACATGTGTGGGACCTGTCTACAACCTGCACAGGGCTTCATGTTGTTCATTAGTGTGTTGATGCAGTAACAGAGAGGTCAGCGTGGTAACTACACAGTGTTTAATACTCCAATCCAGTGAGTACACATGAGTACGTATGTACAGAGCAGCAGCAGATCTGCTGATGAAGAAGTCGCACGTTGAAATAACAAGTAAAGCAAAGTGATGCTTCACAAAGTACTTCATCCAAAGACAGAAAGTCCTGAACTTCAAATGTGCTCGAATTTTCACTTTGATATGCAGTGAAGTAATCGAACTGCAGATTCGGAAGTAAAGTAAAGTACAACAGCTGCAACAGCTGCAGGCTGAGTGTGACAAACCACAGTACAGTAAAGAAACGCAGTACTGCTCAGTAGAGAAACACAGTACGGCTCAGTAAAGAAACGCAAAGCAGTAAAGAAACGCAGTACGGCTCAGTAAAGAAATGCAAAGCAGTAAAGAAACGCAGTACGGCTCAGTAAAGGAACGCAGTACGGTTCAGTAAAAGAACACAGTACAGTAAAAAAAACGCAGTATAGTCCAGTAAAGAAACGCAGTACAGTGCAGTAAAGAAACGCAGTACAGTGCAGTAAAGAAACGCAGTACAGTACAGTAAAGAAACGCAGTACAGTACAGTAAAGAAACGCAGTACAGTTCAGTAAAGGAACGCAGTACAGTTCAGTAAAGAAATGCAGTATAGTTTGGTCAGGAAACGCAGTACAGTACAGTAAAGAAACGCAGTACAGTGCAGTAAAGAAACGCAGTACAGTACAGTAAAGAAACGCAGTACAGTACAGTAAAGAAACGCAGTACAGTTCAGTAAAGAAACGCAGTATAGTTTGGTCAGGAAACGCAGTACAGTACAGTAAAGAAACGCAGTACAGTGCAGTAAAGAAACGCAGTACAGTACAGTAAAGAAACGCAGTACAGTTCAGTAAAGGAACGCAGTACAGTACAGTAAAGAAACGCAGTACAGTACAGTAAAGAAACGCAGTACAGTGCAGTAAAGAAACGCAGTACAGTGCAGTAAAGAAACGCAGTACAGTGCAGTAAAGAAACGGAGTACAGTACAGTAAAGAAACGCAGTACAGTGCAGTAAAGAAACGCAGTACAGTGCAGTAAAGAAACGCAGTACAGTACAGTAAAGGAACGCAGTACAGTTCAGTAAAGAAACTAGAAACTAGAAGTTTAGTAAACTGTAAAATATTATCAGTGTTTTCATTAATGAAAGAAGCAGTAAACACGAGGTACATCTGAGTACTGACAGTACTGTGAAACCCAGAAACACAAACAACAACCATGAAAGCCTGAGGACAGAGCTCCATCAGCACCACCCGCCCTCTGAAAACCTCTTAAAGACATCCACCATTCACCAGCCCGTGCGTGCGTGCGTGCGTGCGTGCGTGTGGGGGTGGTTGGGGGGGTGGTGCGGGTGCGGGTGGGTGGTTGGGTGCGGGTGTGTGTGTGTGTGTGTGTGTGGGTGGGTTTGTGTGTGTGTGTCAAGAGGGTCAAGCAGCAGCTTCCAAAATAAAAGCTCCAGAAAAAAGAAATGTCAAGTGGCCGCTGTTTAGACACCATATGGTCTGTGTGTCTGTGTGTCTGGTGGGCTGTTGTTTGTCGGGACTTTCTATTGGACAATACTGATGAATGTCGTACTGTCTACACACACACACACACAAACACACACACACACACACACACACACACACACTAAAGCCAGTTTCAAAAACGTCATTAAAACAAATGAGTTTGAATTTAAAGGCACCAGATCCATTAAAAATGATCTAAATTAATTATACTTTCAATAGAAGCAAATATTTGAGAGAATTAGTTGATTAATGACTAATCTGTGGAGTGATGTTTGCCTCGTCAGCTAATTATTTAGACAACGTGTCAGAATTAATGACATAAAGCAGCTCATTCAGTCATTGTACAGAAGAAGCCACAAGTTTGAGAGTATGACGACTACGACACTGATCTATAAAACCTGGTCACATTTCTGTGATAATGTTTGTGTTTAAAGCCGTCCTTGTTCCAGAGTATCTGTCTGATTGTATAAAGCTTAGACGACACTGTAGAGCCCCCCGGTCCTCAGAACAGCCCCTGTTGGTTCCTTTTTCTAATTTTAAACAGTGGGGGGTCGTGCTTTCTCGATAGCGGCCCCGAAATTGTGGAACTCCCTCCCCCCTGAATTGCATTCCATTAATGACTTGGCACTTTTTAAATCACATCTTAAAACTCATTTATTCAGACCGGCTTTTAATATTGTGGAACTTTTACCCTTTGATGTGCATGTTACTGTTTTTTTTTTTTGTATCTTTTGTAATTTTTCTGTAAAGCTCTTTGATCATCTGTCTGATGTTGTAAGGTGCTATATAAATAAAATTATTATTATTATCAGATTTGAATTAAAACCAACGCTGATGCACACTCGCTCAATACATATTTATATCCAGAGTTTGTTTCTGCCACTGACAGACTCAGGGGGTTATAAAAAGTGTCAGAGGATGCGACAGAGATGGACCTCAGTCTCACCACAGCCACCAGACTCCATTCACAAAAACAGCGATTTAACATCGTAAAATACACAAAACCTGCTCGGTTCATCTTCCACTGTTCCAACTATCATCATGTGTGTGTGTGTGTGTGTCTCTGTGTGTGTCTCTGTGTGTGTGTCTGTGTGTCTGTGTGTGTTTCTGTGTGTGTTTGCAGGTGGAGAAACCATTAAAAGTATTAACCAGCAGTCTGGAGCTCACGTGGAGCTGCAGAGGAACCCTCCCCCCTCCACCGACCCCAACACCCGGGTCTTCACCATCAGAGGCACCGCCCAGCAGATGGACCTGGCCCGCCAACTTATAGACGACAAGATCGGGGTACGCAAAACAAACGCACCACAATGAAATGACACTTAACAGAAACCTGCGACTCATCGAGCCGGACTGAAGCTGAGTCCTGAACCAAACGTCCGTCCTGATGGTCCAGACTCATCGTCACTGAGCCTGACTTTAGTCTTCAAGCTGAAGCTGCTGCTCTGTTTCATTCTGAATGTTTGCGTTCTGCTTCTGACACTAAGCAGATCCTTTGTGGCCTTGTTTCAAAGTTCTCTTGCCGGATTGTCCTGTCCAGTCCTGACGTGTCGGCCACTGGAAGTGCTCATGGTGTTCTTAAAGTGAAAGAAATCCTTCAATCTATGAAAGAACAACACAAAAGATAAAATCAATGAGTTTAACGGCTCCTCACAGACAGTGAAGCGACTCCAGTCTGACACAGAACAACCCAACGATGAACGTTTCATTTCAGTGATCTGAAGGTCCCCCAAATAACAGATCCAGATCCAGATCCAGCTGCAGCTGAAGCAGAAAGCGTGTCAGCTGTGTCAGCCGAGTCTTTACAGTGAAACCAGTAAAACCAGTGAAACGTAAATGTTCATCATTCAGCTGTCTGTCGTTGTTCTGAGTCGTCACAACTGTGACAAAGAATATTCTGTGATCCTGACAAAACGTGAGTGAGCAGCGGGGTTATGATGATGTCATGATGTCGTGATGTCATGATGTTGTGATGTCATGATGTGTTGTGATGACTGTGATGAAGCATCATGACTGAAGGTCTCCTCTCTTCAGGGCTCAGGTATTATGAGTAATGGAGGTTTTGGCTTCAGTCCCTTCACCCAGGGCCCTGCTGCACACCAGAAGTAAGACGCACACGCACACACACACACACACACACATGCACGCACACACAGTTTTTCTTTTAGATGTGAGGCTGTCAGACTGAACTGAAGGGAGATGCAGCAGAGACAAAACAACAAGCTTCTTTTTTTGTAAAACTTTATTAAAAACTTGCAATAAAAGGACAAATGAATGAATTTAATTTAATTATTATTTGTAGATATTCTGCACATGTACTGTACACTGGAGTGTGTTTAATTGTGTGTGTGTCTGCGTGTGCGTGTAGCTGTGGCAGTGGTCAGACCTTCCTGACTGGAGTTTGGGGAAACACCTACCAGACCAGCTGGCAGAACCCTGGACAACAAGACCCTGGTAACACACACACACACACCCACACCCATACACACACACACACACTGCTGCAGAGGAGCAGGACCTCCAGCCTCCAGTGAGCTTCAGCTCCAGGTTCTGACCTGGTCTCCACTGGAGGTCAGAGTGAAGGGAGGGCGGCCGACAGGTCGGCGAATAAGAGAGCTCCTTCCTGACAGCTGGAACATTCAGTGGTCTGCTGCTGGTCCTCAGAAACCACAGCTCCTAAACTAGTTAGTTTGATGTTTGGTTCCACCACAGAGAGTTCATCTGAGCTGACCCAAATATTGTGTATCATTGTATGTTCTTCTTGACTCTTCAGCTGAATAACTGAATTTTCAGCCTGTCAGTGAAGGTATCAGGATGCGTTCAGGTGTCCCTTCATATTATTTGCTGCAGTGTGACTGTTCATGTCTTCAGCTCCAGTTTTCTTCTTCTCGTCTCGTCTCTGCAGTAAATGTTCTTGCTTTGACGTCCTGGAGTTCAGTCCGTGTGTGTGTTGTTGTGTGTTTGCAGGTCAGCAGAGTCAGCCTCAGAGCTTGATGACAGACTACAGTAAGGCCTGGGAGGACTACTACAAGAAACAAAGTACGACATCTGTCTGACTGACTGCACAGCCTCTCACCTGGACTGACTAACTGTTACCTGAGAGGCAGCTGAAAGGTGTCTGGTGGAGAACTCTGCAGCTCCTCTCAGCTCACTGTGAACTGTAGACACGACTCCTCTGTTCTGCTTCGCTCTCACTGCGGCGCTTTCACAATAAAAGCTGTAAAAAGCTTCCGATCACTTCCTGCTGAGCAGCAAACAGCAGACAGACTCAGTCAGAGAGCAGCTGGTGAACATAGAGCAGCATTTAGCAGCTACAGAGCTGGAGGAGACCAAACACAGAGCTCAGAGAGAGAGTACTGGACTGACACGAACTCGACTCCCCATCAGTCATCATGTTGTTGTGGAGCTGCTGGATGATACTGACAGATGTCCTCCTGTTCACCTGTGTGTCTGTAGGTCAGTCGTCTCAGCAGAGTTCAGTGCCAGACTACACTGCAGCGTTAGCAGAATACTACAGACAGCAGCCCTACCTGTGGAACCCCGCCCAGATACAGGTAACACCCAGGAAGCTGTTCAGACGCTGTCGCAGGTTCTGATCTGTAGTTTGCATCAAAGGTTTTCAGATGCTCCAGGAACCATCAGGAGCGATTCAAACCTGTAAACAGTGATGTCATTTCCTGTCTCTTCAGGATCACTAGAGGCTCCTCCCTCACTGGCGAAGGCCTCGGATGGTCGTCGACGGCAACTGAGTCGGGGTTTCCTAGCAACGCTCTGCCGCTTCCTCCTTCCTTTTGTAGAGAAAAACTAAGGATTAACTGAAAAATCACGAACTCTTTTCTTTCTGTTTTTTAACCTTACAAAGTTGATATTTTGTCGGGCAGATTTTTTTGGACTAGCCTCTGGTCTCTCCACAGTGTAGACCTGATTTTTCTTTTTGTTTTGTTTTTTATCAAACTTGAACTTAAAGATGTATCAGTGTGGCTTTGAACAAAAAAAATCCAGTATAATCTATATTTTGTCTAGTTTTATTTTCCAATAAGAAAACGGTATAAGGCTTAGCAGTCTTGAGTAAGAAAATCAGATATTATTATTATTATTATTTTGTTTATGATAATGTTTTAAAGCATGCGTCAGATTGTGTGTGTTGGCTTTTTTTTTTCTTTTTTTTGTGGCATAGAAATATTTTAATAGCGTCAGATGGAAATTTAATGTTTTACCGTCAGAGACAAAACTGTTTTTTGTACTAAATTTGTGCTCGCTGGGTCTGTTTGTTCTCGATCTAATTTTACCTGTTCAGTCGCCATCTTGGAGGTGCAATGATGCGTTTATTGTTTTCTTTTGGTTTGATGATAGTTCTTATACCTGTATCTCTATAGTGATTCTTTAGTTTTTATTATGATGTAAAGATGAATAAATGACGATTTATATTGCGTTGTCTAAAGCCAGATCTCTCTGTGGTCAAACACTTTGTGTCCTCCACAGGATTTAACCTCCAGCCGACACCGTGTTTCCCCGCATCAACTTTCATTACAAAAAGCAGGGAAATGACTATTTTCTTACAGAGTGAAACTTTATTATTGTTGTAACTTAGTTCTGTATTTCTACTTTGGCGATTTGTTTGTAGAAGAAGTGTTAGGAGCTGAACAATGAAGTTATCGATTCTGTTAGCGATGTATTATCTAAACAAGCGTGTTACCTAAGTGCACGAGTTAGCTAAACGTGTGTTAGCTGAACAATGTTAGCAAAAAGATGTGTGTTACCTCAGCTGTGTGTTAGCTGGATGCATGCGGCGGTTGAACTGTTTGTTAGCTCTGTGTGTTTGTTAGCTGAATGAATGCGATTGCTGAAATGAGTCTGCGCGTGTTTTATTAGCAGAATGTACAAGTTAACAGAAAGATGGTGAAAAGATGTTTCAACAGTATGTTTGTTAGCTGTGCGTGTTAGCTATACGGTGTGAGCATTGAGAGTTAGCTCTTACAGACATGCTTATTTTTGTTAGCTGGATGAACGTGTTGGCTGAACTGTTTCTGTCTGGTGTGTGTGCAGAGTTTGCTACATGTGTAGCTATTAGCTAAACGTGTGCTCACAATGTAACGCATAGACAGAGAGAAAAGACATTCATGTCAGCCTCCTGGTTGTAATTCCAAGCCATACTGTGAATTTCTTAGAGCTATCACCCATTTGGAAGAAAATTTAGCAGACGGGCCAGAAAACAGTGCAAAATGGCTCCAAAAAGCCCTCACTTGCACTAACATCTGATCAAGACCCGGTCTAAACACAGATGTAATCCATTCTGCAAATTAGTAAGAAGCTATGCAGTATTTGTTTCTCCTTTTACTTGCTAATGCACTGCTGTAACAGTGTAAAGTGATTAAAATGACCTCATTTAGGCTTAATATCCACTTATCTGGTATAACCACATGGCAAGCAAACATGCTAACATCTTTGAATAACATGTCAGCATCCCACATTTTCTGATTCTCCAGACTTGGCGTCATTGCAGCATTAGCTGATTATTCGTTAGCTAAACTGTGCGGTGTATGAACAGGTTATCTTAACTAAGTACATGAGCAGAACTGTGTGTGTTGTGTGTGAGCTAAACTGCGTTACATGAACATGTGTGTGTTAGCTGAACGGTGTGTATGTTAGCGAGATGTCGTGTCTGTTGAGGTTGGATTATTCCTCTTGAACAAGCACGTTTGCCTCCATAAAGACTTTTGTGGAGCTATTTTATACATCTACAAATCTGAAAGAACATTTTGCTTTTCGCGCCCACCTCCTGGCAGGATTGTGGATCTACCAGTTAGCTGTTAGTTGTTAAACGTGTTTTGGGAGAGTCAGCCAACATAAATGTACAAACTGTCAGAGATGTTTGTGTAGCTTCGTTGAGGTGTAGTTCAGCCTTAGTCGTATGAATGTTAGGACTCTGTGTTTGGTGTGTACTTCTGTGTTAGCTGAGCGTTGCGTCTGTTAGCCAAGCGTTGCGTCTGTTAGCCGTGCGTTGCGTCTGTTAGCCGAGCGTTGCGTCTGTTAGCTGAGCGTTGTGTGTTGGACCACAGAGAGGTTTGTCTCGCGTTGAGGAATGAATATTGAATCAGTGGTTCTGCTTCTTGTATGTGTGACGATGATGATGACAATAATAATAATAATGACGACGATAATAATGAGTTCTCCTGTACAGGGGTCTATTTAAATCTGTTCATCCAGTTATGAATATTCAGTTTGTCGATAAGATGATATGGTTTGTGTAAATTTCCACTCTGGCGGGTGCTCTCCAGTTAAAAATGTACTTTGTTATCCTGTTAAAAATGAAAATGTTTAATTCACATGTTGTGTCTAACCAATTTGCAAAGAGAAGCTGAGTATGTGTTATATTCTCAAGACTGCTAGGCTAACTGTCTCTGTCTCTTTTTGTCTTTCTGTCTCTGCCTGGACGTCGTTAGGTTAAACAGTTGGTGGGATTTGTCATTTCTCAACACGTCTGTAATCGGACCACGTGATTACAGCTAAATGTTAGCATCTCAGGCGTGTTGAACTGTCCCACAGCTTGTTAGCGTGATGGCTCCAAGTCGAGCAGAGCTGTAGTGAGGGGTTAACTCCCCGTAAAATGATGGAAAACACTTGAGTGGACGGTGGCCTGCTGTCCAGTTCTAGGCCTGGTGTTGGCCAAGAACCTGCAGTGGGCCTAAAACAGTAAACAGCTGGTCAGCGGAGTCGCACCAAGCCTCACAACGTCCCAGGACTGGACAGAGTATCACCCGTCCACTCCGGTTTAGATCTTCCTAGTCCCGACTCCTTGTCCTGAAGGGGTGGTGGGGAGCTTTTTGGTTTCATGGTTTCTGTTGTTTTTCTAATGGACAGATGTCCTAACTGTAACCTGCAGATTTTTCTATTAGATTCTATTGACCGATAGAGTTGTGTATGAACCCGAGCCACGAGACTGTCGGTGGCCGAGGAAGAGGAAGATTGATGATGCTGATTAACATGAGGGCTAATAAACAGGCTCATCCTTTCTGACTGATGTGTTTTTATTTCCTGATACAGAATCTGTTTCACAAACATCAGCACAGAGGCTTGAAAATAGAATGTGAACAACATTAATAGAATATGGCAAAATTAGGTCGAAAATCCTGGAAAATGACGTCCTGGATAAGAGCATTTGCAGAGGTGAATAAGACTGGCATCAAAACCACAACATGAACCTCAAGAACATGAAGGAGTCTTCATGGATATTACTCTTATTTAGTCAATTAAGTCATTTTTGACAGGTCGATATTAACCAAGACAACGTCACCTGTCACAAACAAACTTACACTACTTTATGTATTAGCTTTACGTTAAACTGTCGTTTGTGGTTGGTTGTGACGCTGGCTGCCATTAGACCATTCTAATTGTATCATGAATATTTTTCTTATTGTAGTTGTTACTATGGGCTTGATTAAGCAAGTAGAAGACATCAAAAGCACAGAGCAGCTGAAAGATAAAGCCAATCAAAGTCACTGATTGAGAAAAAGCCATAGCCCACAGTTTGACCGCTCCTGAAGGTGAAAAGGAAGCAGACCAATATGTTAACCGGTGTAGTGATACGGTGGGTCAGATGGTCCGATGGTCGCTGTGGCCAAGAAGAACAAAGACCAGCAAATTATATGTGTACATCTAAGAAAGATGAATAAGATTGTGAGGATGGAATAGAAATATGTCCTACCCACTATCAATGGCATCTCATCCAAACTCACAGGTGCTGAGGTGTTTTCTCTTTTGCAGGCCACCAGAGGATACCACTAGATGATGAGAGTGCCAAGCTCACGACGTCCAGAGCTCCCTTTGGTTGGACTGCCAAATCTTGCCAAACATGAAATGACAGAGCTCCTGAAGGATCACAGTGAACGATACCTTTATCTATTCAGATACTGCAGAGCAGCTGAAGTGAAGAAAACTCGGACAGTCTAAAGAATACAGGTTCAAAGTTAAACCGTGTAAAGTGTCTCCTGCGTCAGACTCAGCTACCTCAGACATTGCATTGAGGAGCATGGCATTCGACCAGATGAAGCCAAGGCCATCACAAACAAAGTTACTGACCTGAAAAGAATCCAGGGATCCCAGGTACTTACCGAACCTGTGAGAAGTTACTAACCTATCAATGACCTACCCAAAAACAATGCAACATGAGCTTGAAGTGAAGTGCGAGGGGACACGTTCAAAGAGGTGAAACAGCTCATAATATGCTGTGATGTGAGTAATGTTATGCCGTGTAGTGCATTTAAGAAGAAACACACACGGTCAGCGTGGGTTTATGCCGAAACTTTACTGAACAACCTGTATTGCCGTACATGGTCTCCCCGGTAACCTTGTGCATCATGGGTAATGTAGTATCTTAAAGCTACACATAACAACACATCTCCCCCCTTAGAAGAGAAATTAACCTTTAACTCAACTTTGACCCAAACAAGTCTATGTCTAAGACCTTATGTACTGTGCATTACTTTAATCTAAATGCTTTAAGTAATTGTTCTAAATGTTTTAAACATTCAACATTTTAATCAAACAAACAAACACTCTTTTTTTTCTTTTCTTTTTTTTTTTTTCTCAACAAGGTCACAGTCTCTGGTTTTCAGCAACTTTCAATGAGTCTCTCTGGAGGCTGAATCGGGCGCTTGGGCCTGCACGGTGTCTTAGCAGGAGAATTATGGACACTTGCTGGCACTTCCTGTTCCAGCAGGATGTTGTCTCCGGCTTGCAGCGTCGTGTTGGGCTGTTCCATCTCAGGCTGGCTTGACAGTTGTGGTTTGAGATCGATGCGGTTTCTTCGAAGAGACCCACCATGCTCCATTTGAACGTCATAAGAGCGTGGTGCCACCTCTTTTTGCACTGATCCATGAAGATTCCAGATGCCGGTCACATGATCTCTGATCCTGACTTGTTCTCCTGGCCTTAATTCCCTCAGTTTCTTTGCTCTTTTGTCATGTTGATGTTTTTGTTTCTCTTTGTCTTTTTCCTTCTCTTTTTTGATTTTGGGTGTTCTTTTGGGTGTCAAGAGATTCTCATGAATTGGCAGGTTGGTTCTCAGGCGTCGTCCCATAAGCATTTGGGCTGGGGACAAGCCATTCTGCAGGGGTGCACTCCTGCAGATCATCAGGCTGTGATGAAAGTCTTGATTTCCATCGTGTGCTTTCTTCATGAGACTTTTGACCACTTTGACTGAGCTCTCTGCAAGGCCATTGGACCTCGGATAGTGAGGGCTTGATGTTATGTGCAGAAACCCCCATTCTTTTGCAAAGTCAGCAAATTCACTGCTTGCGAATTGCGGACCGTTATCCGATACCAGTTCACATGGGATTCCATGTCTTGCAATACAGTTTTCAGGAACGCAATAACTGCCTTGCTAGATGTTGCTTGTAAGGTTGCGACCTCTGGGTAGTTTGAAAGGTAGTCTGTCACCACTATGTGGCTCTTTCCATGGCAGTCGAACAGATCTGCTCCTACTCTGTAGAATGGTCTACCTGGCACAGGCTAAGTCATAAGTGGCTCTGCCTGCTGTTTCGAACGGTAAGTCAAGCATACTTCACATGCGGCTGTGGTCAGGCCAATGTCTTGGTTCATTCTCGGCCAGTACATGACTTCACGAGCTCTGCGCTTACACTTTTCTTCCCCCAGGTGCCCTTCATGTATCTTCCTGAGCATGTCTTTGCGCATTGAAGATGGGATGACAAACTTGTTGCCCTTGAACACAATGTTGTCCACCACCGTGAGCTCTGTTTTGCAGGTCCAGTAGTCCCGAACTCGCTGTGGACAGTCGCTTTTGTGCTCAGGCCAGCCTTGTTTAATCATCCTCTTGAGCTCTTTCAATGTCTCATCCTTTTCAGTTTCTTGTTTCAGCTGTTCTGTTCTTTCACCTGACACAGGAAGTGACGTCATGGTCATGTCAACATATGCCTGTATGTCAGCACATTTGTCTTTGTTTAGCCTCGGATTGACACTTCGGGTACGCTCAAGCACTTGTCGTAGTCTTGTGTCATGTTCCTCTCTTGTGGATCCCCACACTATGACATCATCCATCATGGTTGTGACTCCTGGAATGTGCTCGAATATGGTGTGAATAGTCTTGTGATAGACCTCTGGAGCCGATAGGATTCCATATGGAAGACGGAGGAATCTGTATCTTCCTTCTGGCGTGTTGAAAGTACAGAGTCTTGAACTTGCGTCATCAAGCTTCATCTGCCAGAACCCTGAAGACGCATCGAGTTTACTGAACCACTTGGCTCCTGCGAACTGAGACATAATCTCCTCACGGGTTGGCAACTTGAAATGCTCTCGTTTGACAGCTTTATTAAGATCTCTGGGATCCAGGCATATGCGTAATGCACCATTTTTCTTTTGTACGATAACGAGGGAACTCACCCAATCTGTCGGTTCATTGATTTTCTGTATGACGTTTAGCTTTTCCATTCTTGCTAATTCTTCCTTCAGCTTTTCTCTCAATGCGAATGGAACTTTTCGGCATGCGTGAACTACTGGTGCAACTGTCTCGTCCACATGTATTTTGTGTTCACCTGGTAAGCAGCCTAGTCCTTCAAAAACATCCTTGAACTCTGTCATTAAAGTCTCTTGATCACTGTTTTCTGTGTCTGTGTTTTGTTTATCTGCTGTCTGCGACGCCACCACAAACACTCTCTTCACAAGATTAAGTTTTTCACATGCTGTTAGACCCAGTATTGGTTGCACATTCTTTTCAACAATTAGTAACTGCGCCTTTAATGTCTGGCCTTTGTGCTGGAAGGTCGCTGTACTGCTGCCTTTAACTGGTACATTTTCTCCGGTGTAGCCCGTCACTTTCATTTTCACTGGATGGATTTTGCTTTTTATTTTCAGCGTTTTGTAATCAGCGAATGACAACAAGTTCACTTGTGCTCCAGTATCTAACTTAAACGGTATTATTGTCTCATTTACAATCACTGGAAGAATCCATTCTTCCTTCTCAGCATGGGATGCCTGCACTACATCAACGAAAAACTCATCTGGTTCCTCATCCACTGTGTGCACTTTTTTCTTTGTTTCAGCCATGCAGCATTTGGCATAATGGTTTCTTTTGCCGCAGCTATTGCACGTTTTCCCATAAGCTGGACATGTTCTCGGCGCGTGACAGCCTCCGCATTTCTTACAGATGCCTTCCACCATTTTGTCTTTGTTTTGTTTATTTTGGCGCTTCTTATGCTTTTCTTTTGTTCTTACTGCATGCACCGCCATTTCCGTTTTGGCCAGTTCTTTGACTTGCTCGCGTGAGCATTCTGATGCCCTGCACAGGTCTACTGCCTTATCCAAAGTCAGATCTTTCTCTCTTAGCAATCTCTCTCTCAGTCCATTGTTAGCAATTCCACAAACTATGCGGTCCTTTATTAGTGAATCTCTCAGTTCACCAAACTCGCACGTCTTGCTTAATGTGTACAGTTCTGCCAGGTACAGATCAAAAGTATTGCCAGGCTTTTGGTCACAGGAAATGAACTTGTATCTCTCAAACGTTATATTTTTGGTAGGCACAAAGTAATCTTCGAATTTCTTCAACAGTGTAGGTAGTTTCAGATCATTGGGTGCAATTTGGAAACTGTTGTAAATGTCCAACGCATCTTCTCCAATTATGTGCAGAAAGATTTGAGCTTGCAATTTCTCATTTCCCTGCCCTGCTCCACTAGCAGCCAGATATATTTCAAATCTCTGCTTGAAACGTTTCCAGTTATCTGCGAGATTTCCACTAAACTGCATGGGTGAGGGTGGACTTAGCTTAACTTCCATGACTGTGGGTCTTATTTCTGTCCTTTCAGCCGACGAATTCCACTGCGATTGCCGCGACGATTGCGCTGTCTCTGACATCACTTCTCCTTCGTGTTCGCCGAGTTCCTCCCCGCTTTCGCCACTGCAGCTGTTCTCCTCCGTCGCTAGCATTGCACACTCCGCATGCTGGGCTCGTAGACACGACCTCACGGCTCAAAACTCTCTCACTCGTCACCGAAACACATCTTCATTTTATCAATTCAAAGATTTTCACTATCTGACACCATGTTATGCCGTGTAGTGCATTTAAGAAGAGACACACACGGTCAGCGTGGGTTTATGCCGAAACTTTACTGAACAACCTGTATTGCCGTACATGGTCTCCCCGGTAACCTATCACCTTGTGCATCATGGGTAATGTAGTATCTTAAAGCTACACATAACAACACAAGTAAGCCGACAATCATTAGTGCGACCGCTGTTAGTTCTGGCTCAGGAGTCCTCCAGAAACATGATGGTCAGAAGAAACCTGAAAGTTTCTGTTGCAGAACACTCATGAGTGCTGAACAGTGCTTTGTACAAGACAGAGTGTTTTGCTACAGTCTGGACTTATTAGAAGTTTTCCAGATGCAGAGCGATCACAAACTTCTCATCCTTCTAATAAACTATGAAGACCTCCTATCAGTGCTTATGAGGTGTAAGAAACTACTGCTGCAAACGATGCTGCACAGTTGTATGTACCAGGGAAAGAACCTGTTGGAGCAGATACTCTAGACATCCCCAGACATGTTTGACATAAGAAGTTGCTGAACTGACCAGTGAAAGAAAGGCCTACGAGGAAGTGGTCCACAAAGCAGGGCCTGTCTCAGCAACCAAGCCTGACTTGGTCAAGCAGAAGACCCTACAGGGTGCTGAGCTGCAGGTAGTCCAACATTACGAGATGATGAGGTTTCCCAAATATGCAGTTTAGGTTCCAGACATGGTAAAGGTCTACAACACCTCCAGATATTACCTCACAACATCAGAAGGGTTGTACAACGAGAGAATCGTAGTGCCACAAAAGATGAGGCCTGATATGTTGCAGCACGTGATGCAATATTTGCGGTGGCCTTGGACAAGCAGTGACATTCAGGACATAGTCAGCACATGTAAACACTATCAGGAGTCCAAGCCTACTGAGCAAAGAGAACCTCTGATCACTCATCTGAGAGAGCAGCTGATGTATGTGAACTGAATAAACAGAACTACTCGGAGGCTGTTTTTCAGGGTACTTTTATAGAGACGGCCTCCCTCAGAGACATGTCAGGTGAAACCACCAGAGCTAAACTGAAGAACATCCTTGTCAGATGCACAAATGAACTAATGACAGATAATGGTGGAGGTTTCATGCAGTGTTCTCTCACTGTGCCTGAGCCAGTGTTGAGGCTGAGAGAGAGACAGCCAAACGAGTTCTTGAACAGACCGATCCTGGAGGGTCCTGCAGTGGGAGTACCGGGAGTGTAGCATCATGTGCTTCACAGCGACGTGGCTGAACGAACTCACGCCGGACACGCATGTCACACTGGGCAACTTTCATCTGCTGAGAGGACAGGCAAGCGACGGTGTTGTGCAGTCCTCATGGGGAGGACATCGACAGTTTGACAACCTGCATCTCAGACTACATTAACTTCTGTGTGGACAACACTGTGCCCACCCTGAAGGTGTGGTGTTTCCCAAATAACGAACCCTGGGTGTCCCCTGAGCTGAAACCCCTACTGAACAGGAAGAAAAGGATTTTTATGTCAGAGGACAGAACTGGACAACTGGACAACCCCTCCCACCCCCTGCATGACACAGTTCTCCTCATTTTGGTTTGTCTACACCTCACTTTGCTCCTGCTGTGAGGAATCGAGGTGTCATTTTTGACGAGGGACTTAACTTCGAGAAGCAGATCAGCTCAGTTGTGAGGGTGAGCTTCTTCCAACTAAGGCTCCTGAGCTGGGTGAAACCATTCCTGTCCATCAGCTCGAGGATTGATTATTGCAGTGCCCTCTACGCTGGACTTAATCACTCACTCCTCCATAAATTGCAGCTGGTTCAGAACGCAGCAGCACGTCTCATCTCCAACTCCTCAAAGCACGCACACATCCCCCCGGTCCTCCAAGCGCTCCACCGGCTCCCGGTGCGTTTCAGAGTCCAGTACAAGGTCCTGCTGTTGGTCTTCAAGGCCATAAATGGACAGGCCCCTGCCTACATCAAAGAGCTGCTGGCAATTTATGGATGGATGGATGGATGGATGGATGGATGGATGGATAGATAGATAGATAGATAGATAGATAGACTTTATTTATCCGAAGCTGGGAAATTGCAGTGCAGCAGCAGCATTACACACAGTGAAATAAGTGAAAATAAGACTATAAAGAACAAAATATACATAATAAAATATAAAAACAGCGAGCAGTAAAAAGATTATATATATAATAATAAAATAGCCAAATGGTAAACAGTAGTAATGAAAAAGTATTGCACAAAAAAACGAATATCTACAGCAAATGGCAGTGTGTAGAAAATAAAGTGTACCGTGACTGTTAGAACAAACTACACAGAATAAAATCAAAATAGCGAGCAGTAAAAAAAATTATATACATAATAATAACATATCAAAACTCTCCACTCATCAAACCACACCTCCTTGGTTGTCCCCAGGGCGAGATGTAAAAAGTATGGAGACCGCTCGTTTGCCGTTCTCGGCCCTAAGCTCTGGAACTCTCTTCCACCACAGCTGCAGACTGTCTCTGATCTTAATGCTTTTAAATGTCATCTTAAAACACACTGGTACCGCCTGGCGTTTAATGCTCAGTCTGTTTATGACTGTGTGCTTTTTAAATTCTTTTTACTTGTTTTAATTTATTTAATTTATTTGTTGATTTTATTCTTCTTTGTAAAGCGCCTTGTGCTCCTTTTGATTTGCCTGATTGTCCAGTCTATTATTATTCTATTATTCTGTGTACCTTTTTAATTGACTCTTTTGGTCTTCCTATGTCTATCTTTTATTGTTTGCTACATGTAACTATTTAATTTCCCTGGTGTGGGATTAATAAAGTTTTTATCTTATCTTTATTATCATCTCTGTCACCATCCAGATGAACTGAAGCTCCTTCTGACAGAGTAAACTGCTGTACAACAGAGACAGACGGAGGTTGGGAGACAGGAGGACATCACACAGATAAAACTGTTAACACACTGTGGACACCGACTGTCCTGTAAGCTTCTCTCACTGTCCACAAACTGTCAGAGGGGAGTAAACAGTCCGGTCCAGAGAAACGAAGAAAAGCTCAGAGATGTGACTGACTGCTGTTAGCATGTTAGCATGTTAGTATGTTAGCATTTGAGCTGCAGCCCTGCGAGTCACTTCATCAGTAAAACCAAATATTTCATGAGATGAACTTAGCTTTGCCACTTGTGTGTGTGTGTGTGCGTGCGTGTGTGTGTGTGTGTGCGTGTGTGCGTGTGTGTGTGTGCATGTGTGCGTGTGTGTGTGTGCGTGTGCGTGTGTGTGCGTGCGTGTGTGTGTGAAAAGTGGGATTTATTATTTATTCATGTTCCCTGAGCAGAGACAGATGGTCTGACTGACGGTGTGATGTCATCTGTCATTAAGACATTACTGTAATTACACACACACACACACACACACACACACAAACAGCACTGAGGGAGGAAGATCAACAGGAAGACGAGCTTGTAGGAATAGTTTAGTCAAATGTTCTTCTTATCTTCTCTTGAGAGTTAAAAGTTCAGACTGATGGAGATCAGGTCTGTACGACTCCATCGTCCCAGAAAGTCTTCGGCACCCAGTCTGAACAACCAACCCCCATTCTGATGAAGTGCTCTGAGAACCTGGTTCACCATGAAAGACTGCATCCCAGCCAGCCTGGACCCTCACCAGGTTAGATTCAGAACCAACAGATCCCCAGAGGGGGCCACCTCCGCTGCCCGGTCTAGTGCTGAACACCGGAGCCCCCCCAGAGCTGTACGCTGTGAAGGTGGAGGACGACACCACCATAATAATATTCTTATTAACTTCTACAGGAGAGACAGAACACATCCTGACTGGAAACATGACGAACGGACAATTTGAGATAAGATCAGGCTTTATAAAGCCCCAGCCGGGGAAACTGTGGACGGCTCAGGACAGGAGGTGATTAAAACCAGCCACAACATCACCGACACATCATCGACTGTGATTATAACTGCAAACAGCAGCTGAGTGACAAGAGAGAAAACTTCATCAGCCAACTCTATCAGACAGTTATTGATAAAGAGATGCTTTTATTTTGGCACAATCGATCGTTAGAGGGGAAGGAGATGAAGAGGATGGAGACAGAGAGGAAGAGGGACTATTGTATTGTGAAAGAGATGAGTGATGGAGAGTGAGGAGGAGAGGAGGAATAAGATGGAGGGATGAAGAGCAAGAGATGGTGGAGAGATGATGACTGATGAGAAATCAGACAGGAAACAAGTGAAGACTCCACTGTTACTGGCAGTGTGTGTGTGTGTGTGTGCATGTGTGTGTGTGTGTGTGTTTGTGTGTGAATGTGTGTGCGTGTGTGTTTGTGTGTGTGCGTGTGTGTGTGTGTGTGTGCGTGTGTGTGTGTGCGTGTGTGCGTGTGTGTGTGCATGTGTGTGCGTGTGTGTTTGTGTGTGTGTGAATGTGTGTGTGTTTGTGTGTGTGTGTGTGTGCATGTGTGTGTGTGAATGTGTGTGTGCGTGTGTGTGCGTGTGTGCGTGTGTGTGTGTGTGTGTGTTGCGGTGTACAGCAGTGTGTCAGTGGTCATAAAGTACAGGAAGGAGCTCTGTAAGTACAGTTGAACTGTGTGTGTGTGTGTGTGTGTGTGTGTCTCAGACCTGATTAAAGATTAAAGTAATGGTGATCTGGATTGAGTCCAAATGTTTCCCATGAAGCTCAGGGAGCAACAGGAGCAATAAACTGCCAGTCTCTCTCAACCGCACTACGTGGCCAAAAGTATGTGGACAGCGGAGCCCGGTGTACCCTGGGATTGTGGCCCGCTGCTCGCTGATTCCTCCACTCCGGGGCCTTCTCCAAATGAGGCGTCGGTCATGTCGTTGTGTCGTTTCTCTGAATGTCCTCCATGCGGCTGGTTTCTCTGTGGACAACCATCGTTGTCATGGTGACATTAACAGCTGCCGGGCGTTCACACAGGAATCTGAGTGAGACACAATCAGGGACGCCCTGTCTGGACCTCGTCTTCATGCTGTCGGGATGTCGGACGTGTTGGTGTCGCAGCAGGTCGACTTCTGCGTTCAGGTTCAGCAGATCGATCGATCGATTAATGGAGGAAATGATCAGCTGATTGATCCAGAATGAAAAGAATCATTAGTTCAAATAAAGCTCAACCAGCTCCAACAGTAAAATCCTGCTTTGACATGAACGACTGAGTCACAGTAATCTGATGAGAACAGAGAGGACAGGAGAACAGGAGAACAGTAGAACAGTAGAACAGATAGAACAGGAGAACAGGAGGACAGATAGAACAGGAGAACAGATAGAACAGGAGAACAGGAGAACAGGAGAACAGAAGAACAGAAGAACAGGAGAACAGACACAGGGACATTTTACTGCAGTCAATACTTTAACAGTAATACTTGAAGTACAATTACTGATTATACTGATGTACTTTTACTGAAGTAACACTTTCAATACAGGACTTTGACTTGTAACAGAGTATTTTTTACAGTGTGGTATTAGTACTTTTACTTCAGTAAAGGATGTGAATACTTCCTCCATCACTGGTGAGTGTCTCTCTCTCTCTCTCTCTCTCTCTCCAGACATTTACTCCAGCTGTCAGTCAAACTCTTCATCAGTTAGCGGCTCCATTAGTGCTGATCAGTCTAACTGATTGATGAACTCACTGTCTGCTTCAACAGTTCGTCTGGTTCATCTGAGGAGGCTCAGGATCAAATCAGATCAATCAGATCTTCATCACTTCTCACATTCATAACTGAAGCAGAATCATCATCCTCATCATCAGTCACATGCTCAGCATGCAGCTGCTCCTCTTTAATGCTCCTTCAGTATCTTTGCTCCTCCAGATATCAGCTGATGGTGAAGAGCGATGAGAAAGCTGCTGATAAAAGAAAAAAACGAAGGAGGAGGAGGAGGAGGAGGAGCGTTTGATTTTGACAGCCGAGCAGCTGACAGCTTGTCTCCTCTTGTTATTAAAAGGCTTTTTAAGGAGGATTATTAGCGTCTGTGCGGCCGCATGAATACTAACGAGGCGCAGCGCTGCGCTTAATCACGTTAGCGGAACAATATTAGTGCGCCATTTGGGCTCATTCCCACCATCTCCTCCTCCACCTCCTCTCCTCCTTTTCTTCTCCATTCACCTCCTCTCTATCGTTAGCTCATCCACCAGACTGTTTCTCCGCTTTTCTCTGCTCTCCTCTCTCCTCTCCTCTCTTCTCCTCTCCTCTCTTCTCTTCTCTTCTCTTCTCTCCTCTCTCCTCTTCTCTCTCTCCTTTCACTCTTCTCCTTTCCTCTCCTCTCTCCTCTCTCTCCTCTCTTCTCTTTCTCCTCTCCTCTCTCTCTCCTCTCCTCTCCTCTCCTCTCCTCTCTCCACTCCTCTCCTCTCCTCTCTCTCCTTTCACTCTTCTCCTTTCCTCTCCTCTCTCCTCTCCTCTCTCTCCTCTCCTCTCCTCTCCTCTCTCCTCTTCTCTCTCTCCTTTCACTCTTCTCCTTTCCTCTCCTCTCTCCTCTCTCCTCTCTTCTCTTTCTCCTCTCCTCTCCTCTCTCTCTCCTGTCCTCTCCTCTCCTCTCTCCTGTCCACTCTCTCCTCTCCTCTCTCCTCTCCTCTCTCTCTCCTCTCTCGTGCTTGTCTTTACGCGTGCCAGTCACCTGCCGCTCCCTCCGCCTCCTGACTTCCCGTCGTCTTTTCTGGTCTAAAGTGGTTTCTTATTGGCTGTGTATAAAGGCGGAGAGGACACCGGGACACACTCACTGCGGGCTTTTTGTTGTAAAAAGCTCATTAAAGCGTGTCCTCCTTCAATAAAGACGCGGCTCTCCATTAATAAACTCCCGCTCGGCCCGCGTGCGTGGCGGCTGCAGCCAAACTCTCCTCGAAAAGAAAGAACGACACAAAAAAGAAAATCCAGCGTTCATTGAGTCAAATCAATTGAAAAACATTTGCAAATCTGCCATTATTCCCGGATTTTCTCTCCTTTCTTCTCTTCTGTCTCTCGGGACAAAAGCGCGCAGCCTCCGTGTTTGGCACGGATCCGTTACGCACGGAGCTCCGGGGAGCCAGCGGGAGACAGGCGAGGGGGAAGCCGCCGGAGGAGAGCAGAGAGCCGGCCGGAGGTCTCGCCGAGCCGCCTGAAGCCCCTGAAGCCGACAGAGGAGCGATGGAAGCCGGCGAAGGGAAGAAAAACTGTGTCTGAGGGAAATCCACAGTTTCAAATTCATCCCAAATTATATGAAATATAACAAATGGACAAATATTTAAAATACTGACGGTTTCATAATAAATATAAGAATAATTTAAATCAATATAAGAACAATATAAATGAAAATAAGAACAATATAAATGAAAATAAGAACAATATAAATGAAAATAAGAACAATAACACCGAAACTGGAAAAAGAGAAGAAAGTTCTTCTTTGTGAAAATAAAACAACATTTACATGAATGCGTTTAATATTTTTACCCGCAGAGATGAAGATCCGCAGCTTCCCGTCTTTCTTTCTTTCTTCTTTCTTTCTTTTTTCCTTTCTTTATCCTTTATTTCTTCTTTTTTCTTTTTTTTATTCATTACTTTTATTCATCTTTCTTTCTTTCTTTTTTCTTTCTTTCTTTTTCTTTCTTTTTTCTTTCTTTCATTCGTTTTTCTTCCCTGAAATAACACTTTAAACATGAAGCTGAAACGTTTCAGTTGTTTCAGTTTCATTAAACTGCAGAATAAAAACATTTCATTGATTCTTTGTGATTTTACTGATTTTCATTTTCTTTTGTTTTTTTAGCTCATTTTTTTTCACAAATTATTTTGAAAATCATCGTTTCTGAATCAAACCAAATTCAATTCAATTCTTTCTGCTGTTTCAACCGACACAGACGACAAGACAAGGAGAGTGTGTGTGTGCGTGTGTGTGCGTGTGTGTGCGTGTGTGTGAGTGTGTGTGTGTGTGCGTGTGTGTGAGTGTGTGTGTGTGTGCGTGTGTGTCGCGCTCACGAGTGTCGACAATAAATGTTTAAAAGCTCATAAATACAGATCAGATTGAAAGAATAATAATCCTGTTGAGAGACGACAGGAGGAGGAGGAGGAGGGCGAATGGAGGGATGAAGAAAGCAGCTGTTGTCTTGGTAATCTGTCCTCTAATCTGTTTTCCTGCTCTGTCACTCACACTGCTGCACTCCTCCTCCTCCTCCTCCTCCTCCTCCTCCTCCTCAGCTCACATTCCGCTGCTGCTGCTCCTTCTCTCACTCCTCACTTTCTCCACCTCCTCCTTCTGTCACTGCTTCAGCTTCAGGCTTCACTTCAACAGAACACGAGAGGTGTCCTCAGTGTGTGACAGAGAGAGGACGACGGACACGTCCAGGTGAGAGCCTCAGGTCCACACCTGTACCGAGCGGATCATGAACACCTGATCATCACTGCTGCAGAGAAGATCAAACCTGATTCATCCCACCAACAAGTTCAATCGTCACAGACGGCAAAGAATAAACGAGACATCGAGATCAAAAAGACAATCAAAAAGGATAAAGAACAAAAATCTACGATACAGATTTACATTATACACAAGATAGAAGAACACTGTAGCCAAAAAACACCACTGTCATACTCCACTGCAAGTACAAGTCCTGCATCCAGAACCTGACTGAAGTAAGTGAGTATTATTAAAGTACTCACAGTAAGTGTTGTTGTTTCCTGTCAGTGTTTCTCATCATCTCTGATGTTTGTGGATTAATATTCCTGCTGTAGATGTTTCTACTTTATATCCTGTTGGCTGGTTTAATCTACAGCGATGCATCATATTCTATAAGATCATCATGTGTTTGTCCTGTGAGAACCTCGTATCTCAGAAAAACAGAAGAGTAACAAGTAACTAAAGCTGTCAGATGAATGTAGTGGAGTAAACATTTACCTCCCACATGAATCCATAAACAAGTACTTTTACTTTTGTACTTTAAGTATTTTTGATGTTGATATTTTTTATTCCATTTCTGTAAATATTGTATTTTTGTTTGGAGAGACAAGCAGAGACCACGATAAACCTGCAGCATCCAGGACCAGGACCAGGACCAGGACCAGGTCTCTAACTGCTGGTCTGAGGTCTGTTCTGTTCTTGTTTTCTCGTAAAACAAGTCCTAATAGAGTGTCTCAGTGTCAGGAGCTGGACACACACACACACACACACTCTCCCTCTCTCTCTCTCTCTCTCTCTCTCTCTCTCTCTCTCTCTCTCTCTCCTCCCTCCTGTCTTTAAATGTTGAAATGTTGGAGGAGGTGATTACAGCTCATTACAGAGAGCGCGCACACACACACACACACACGCACACACCGTGTGACCATCATCTTCAGCTCTTTTTAACTTGAATCATTGGAGGAAAATCCGCCTGCAGCGACATTAACGGACTTTTCCTTTCAGAGAGCCGTCAGAGGAGCTGTGATCGCAGCTTTTTGGATTCTTCAAACTTTTCTTTCTTCTTCTCCTCCGGTCTCCCTGACACCGGCTCCCGCTGCAGCTCCTGCGGGCCCCTGCTCCCTCCCGCCCCGCTATGGGCTCCGTGCTGCCCGGCTCCTCGCTGGGCCTGAAGCCGGGCTTCAAGCCGCAGCAGCCGCTCTCCCTGGCGGACATCATCACCTCGGACATCCTCCACAGCTTCCTGTACGGCCGCTGGAGGCACGTGCTGGGCGAGCAGCACCACCACCACCACCCGCACCAGAATCACCTGCAGCACGAGGACCGCACGGCCCCGAGCGCGAGCCCCAAGACCGCGTTCACCGCCGAGGTGCTCGCGCAGTCCTTCTCCGGAGGTCAGTGACGTCACTTCAATTAACCAAAGCAATTAATTAATTAGATTTAATGAACCTTCATGTCCTTTAAGATAAAGTCTGAATTTTTTCTGAGGCTGAAACTTCCCGCGAGCGATCGATTCATCTGATCGATTTTTAATATTTGATCCTAGTTCATCATTAAATGTCAGCGCGAGGAGAAGACTGATGGTGGAAAATGAGGAAGAACATTTGACCTGCTGTGCTCTCCTCTTCACCGATGGTCAGACCGTGAAGTCCCGAACAGACGCTGATCCTTTAACGGGATCAGGTCCAGAACCTCGGAGGGATTTTTCTGCTTTCACTCTGATTTTCAGAAGTTTTCTGCTGAAATGTTACAGGAAAATATCTTCATCCACCACTGATTGAGACGCATTAAGTTCCTCAGATTCAGTCGTTTATTTCACGCACATTCCAACAAAAAACTCCTTCAACAAGGAAAAATCCGCTCCCTCACCAATTATCAATTATTATTATTATAAATTATTAGGAATTATTTATTTATAAACGGATTAATAATTTCACTCTTGAATCTTTTTTTGATTGAGTCATTATCAAACAGATAAAACTCATCCAACCTGAGATCTAACTAATCAATTAAACTGATCGGCTAACTGGAGGCTATATTTTTACATTGTTAGCAAAATTTAAAAAAAGAAATCTGAAGATTGAAAGGTGAAAAATGAGTTTAATCTGCCGCCCGTGTGAACACAAAGTCACTTCAATGATCGTTAATGAATCGACATTTCACCTTATCAATAACCGATCAAACCGTTCGAGCCCCGGGTGTGTTTCCACCTGCATTAAAGACGTTAATGCGCTCAGACACCTGTTCAGACACCTGTTCAGACACCTGTCGGTCGGTCAGTAATAATAATAATCTCGGCTCGCGGCCTTTTCTTCTCGTCACCTTTTTAATTTTTTTTCCGGTTCGTTGTGAAATTCGTTTGTGTTCGTGTTGAACTTCGTTCGGAACAGTTTCAGAGGATCGGGGGGAGCTCGGACCTGCTGTCCGGATCGTCCCGTTTCTGATTTAGCGGATTATTTCTGCTTCGTTTGTCCGTCGTGTGAACGGGATCCGCTCACGTTTCTCCTGCTGGCATTTCTGAGTGTTTCTCGTTTTAAAGTCGATAATCTTCCAGCACTTTTATCTCCGTTTTAATCTCTTTTCTCCTTTATGTCAAAACGGTTTCACGCTTCGTCCTGAGCGTGAAACCGTTTCTGACATTTCTCTCTTTCTCTTTACATTTTACCTTTTATTACTTTAATTTCGTTGATTTCGTTTTGATCCTCCTCTTCTTCCTCTCTGTTATAACACCTCTCACACTGAAAGCCGTCATCAATGAAGACTTCTGTCCTCGGCTCGGTGGACATCGGCGGGTTGAGACATAATGCGGGTACTGAAGGAGAAAACGGAGCATTTAACCTCCTTTTCTGTCTTTGTCAAAGCCAGTTTTTCTCCTCAGCCTCCCGCTGCCTTCAGTTTTCATAGGACACTTCACTTTGCAGCATAACGAACATCTTGTCCTTTTCCAATAAAAACCGCAGGACGCCGCGTTCAGCAGGACCGACTGAGACCTGCAGAAATGTCTTTTCTAGTTTTCTATATTTCAGTCATCAGTGTTTAGTTTTTAAGAGAAGAAAATAATGAACATCCAATAATATATTGTAGTGTGATTTGTGTCCAGAGGTCCAGAAGCTGTCCAGTCTGGTTCTGCCCAGCGAGGTGATCATCGCTCAGAGTTCAGTTCCAGGTAAACCGGGTTCCTGTGTTTCCTCTGTCCTCCTGCACAGTCACGAATCATCAGGCGTGACTTCAGGACATTTTCTGACTGAATTTGGGTAATTTCCCTGTTGAGTGTTTGTATATTTGCTCAGCCTATCAGTGCTCTGGTCTGGATCAATGAGTATTGATCCGCATGTTGATCTAAAGATAAAAACTGAATAAATCAAACTAGTGTTGATGACTTTCAGAGCGATCACCGGCCTGACTGCCGACATTACCCACACCTTTCTCTTCAGTGTGTGTGTGTGTGTGATGTCAGTGTGTGTGTTGTCTGTGATGTCAGTGTGTGTGTGTGATGTCAGTGTGTGTAGGTTTCCTCTCAGGTGAGTCTCTCTGAGCAGCAGGTGTGCTGATCCGTCTCGTTGTGTTTCAGGTGAAGGTTTGGGGATTTTCTCTAAAACGTGGATTAAAGCAGGAACAGAGATGGGCCCGTTCACCGGACGCCTCATCTCACCTGAACACATCGACCTGTACAAGAACAACAACCTCATGTGGGAGGTAAGCATCGTTTCCATGGACTCGCAGTCAGACTGTCATCCAGCAGCTGTAGGTAACATCCAGCTACCTGTAACCAGTTCACCGAGTGGCTGATTTATGAGCTCGAGCTAACGTAGGTCTGCAGCTGGCTATTATCCTAATTAATGGATCAGCTGATTAGCTTAGCTTACTGACTGAACTTATTTACTATCAGTGACTACCAACCTTTCTAACTAGCTAACAGGTTAGCTACGTAGTTGTTTTTTTGTTTAGATCTCTGTTGTTTATCAGGTTGTTTTTATTTGAATGACCACAGAAGTCATGTGATGATGACGGGTTTTCCGCTGTCCTCCTCCCCCTCAGGTGTTTAACGAGGACGGGACGGTCAGGTATTTCATCGATGCCAGTCAGGAGGATCAGAGGAGTTGGATGACGTACATTAAGTGTGCGAGGAACGAGCAGGAGCAGAACCTGGAGGTGGTCCAGATCGGCAGCAGCATCTTCTACAAGGCTGTGGAGGTCAGTGAATGCCTCACGTCTGTCAGCTGAGTCAGCAGATATGATGTCAGCTCCATGTCCGTCGTCTGTCCAACACCGACTTCAGTCTGTCACCAAACACAACAGACACACGAGTCGTCCTGCAAAATCCACCGAAAACACATGAAGAACCTTGAAGGAGCCAGCCGGTTCTCAGCGGTCCAGGTCGTGATCCAGATCACAGACTGGCTACATGCTGCCGTGGAAACGGACTGGTCTCACTGTGCACCAGCCCCTGAAATAATTTAGAACAGATCAGGTGGTGACAATCCTGGAGACATTTCATTTATACACTCATCTTTGTGTTAAAGAAAACAGCAAATTGAAATCAAGGAATTCTGAAAAAGAAACATAAAATCTATTAAAACTTTAAACTGAGGCTGAAGCTGTGATCACAACTAAAGAGACGAATCAAAGAACAATCAGCAGAGTGTTCAGACCCACACACACTTCACACAGTTCAACTGAGTCAGAACAGTTCAGGTGTGTGGCGCCACCTGCTGGCCAAAAGATTAAAGCTTCAATGAGGGAAAAAGCTGCTCCAGCGCTCCTCCTCCTCTGCTCTGGAGGCCCTCAGGCAGTGCTGGATGGTTTGATTCGGACTGTTTGAGTTGAAGGATTCACCTCCAGCCTTTTCTCCTCAGACGATCCCCCCGGACCAGGAGCTGCTGGTCTGGTACGGAAACTCCCACAACACCTTCCTGGGAATCCCTGGAATTCCTGGAGGAGACGAAGAACAGAGCAAGAAGAGCAAGACCGGTAAAGATGATTGGTTATTGATTTGTTATGATGAGGAGGGGGCTGCTGACGCCCCCGCAGACAAACCGTGTTTCAACCTTTTGATTTTTCCTGTTTTTTATTTCATTTTGTGACCTTTGAGTTTTGCAGCGGGCTGCTCACTGATGCTTGTTAATATCAGGAACGCTCTGAGTACAACAGTCTGAATGATTCTCCTCCTTCTGCTCCTCCCAGATGAGTTCCACACCTGTGAAGGCTCCTCCTCCTCCTCCTCCTCCTCCTCTTCCTCCTCCTCCAGCCTGGGTCGAATGCGTTGCGTCATCTGCCACCGCGGCTTCAACTCCCGCAGCAACCTGCGCTCCCACATGCGCATCCACACGCTGGACAAGCCGTTCGTCTGCCGCTTCTGCAACCGCCGCTTCAGCCAGTCGTCCACGCTGAGGAACCACGTGCGGCTGCACACCGGCGAGCGCCCCTACAAGTGCCACGTGTGCCAGTCGGCCTACTCGCAGCTGGCCGGCCTGCGGGCGCACCAGAAGAGCGCCAGACACCGGCCGACCGGAGATGCCGGGGCCGCGGGGGGAGGCGTGGTGGTTCACGCAGCTCACTCACCTCCTCCTCCTCACCCACCGCAGCTGACCGCCATGCCTCACCCGGCATCACTGGTCCACCACATACCCACCATGGTGTTGTGATAGAGGGCAGACAGAGAGACAGACAGAGAGACAGAGACAGCTCAGAGGTCTGGACAGATTGAGCTTCATCATGCTGAACTGACCCAGGTGTGCTGTCTCTGCCTGCTCACCTCTGACCTCAACACATCTGAGAGTTTCAATCTGCAGTCAGCCAATCAGAGCCAAGAGGCTGATATTAAGAATGGTGACATCATATTCCTGTGCTTAAACCAGAAAAAAACCATTTCAGACCTCTTTACCTGGACTGATTCAGACAAATCATGAATCCAGATGGTGATGTTACAGCAGAAACACTTCCTCGCCTCGGTCACTTTAATAATCCCGACTTTCTTCTCAGTCTGCCACAGATATTTAAAATCAGCCTTTACGTCGGCCCACGTCTGCTCTGACTCTGGGTCATCACGAGGTCCTCAGTCCGTCGGTAATGTAACACAAGCTTTATCTAGAAAAAGTTCCCAAACTCTTGAGATCAATTCACCATTTTCAGCTCATTGATTCAGATCTCTGGCTCCACACTGGCTGCACTGCCTGGGTAATGATTGACAAAGAGCTGCGGCAGACGGCCGCTCTCTGCTCGCCGTGACGGAGCTAACAACAGGCTGTTTGTGTATTATATGCATGCACACATTTATTACACACACACACACACACCAGTTCTTCACTGAGTGTTTCAGAGTCTCTTCATCAGGATGAGGAGACTCGACGTTAAGTTTGAACTCTGATAATGACTCATACAACAGTTGCATGATGGGACAGTGTTAGTCTGTGACTCCAGCTTATCATGTCAGTATAACTCATGTATCTTTGAGATGATGATGTCGTGCTTTGCTTTGCATGCATATGGTTCCCTGTTTAAAGTTGTAATGTGTATGTTGAAAACTAGGAGGCGCTACAGTCCGAGCACTGAGGCTCCTTCAGAGGAATCCACTGAGTTTCTGGTAGATCGTCCTGTTGGTCAGGTTACAAAACATCCATCATCCCCCCACGCTAACAGGTGAGCATACCTGAGTGCTGAGTGATGGTGGACTCAAACGACACTTTCTGTGTCGATGGAGAATCGCGATGACTGAAAGTTTTTCTTCTTATCAGAAGTCAAAACTGTAAAAGTGTGTTCACCAACTACAGGTGTGAATGTGTCCATATGCACCTGCTGTAGTACAGACACACCCACCTGCACCTGCGCTGCACACTCTGCTGCCATTATGAATGATAAACTTTGCTGTGATACTTTGCTGTGAGCAGCTTGCAACATGTTAGCTTACAACATGTTAGCTTACAACATGATCAGCAAGTTCAAATGATACTTTCCACAAAGCTGCAGGGTCAGAGGTCGGAGCTGTCAGCTGCCTGTTCGGGTCTAACATTCATGACCACGTGAGAACGATCACGTTAGCGTTTCTGTCCAGTGTTATCAGGCCGCACTCTCACTTTGAACCATCTGAGCTAGCATGTTAGCATGCACCTTGTTGACTGATATATATATATATATTCAATTAGAAAAAAATGAAATGTAGAGTGTCAAGCTCTGTGCTAACACTTAGCATTACCTATGTGGAGTAATACTTATTCTAAGCACACACTAATTCATCACTTTCACTGACCAACCAGTAAATCTACTGAAAGCTCTCGGATTCCTTTAAAGAAGCTCTTCACGTATTAAAATAGGCAGAGCCTGAAATGTTAACTATTTTATTATTCTTATTACTCTCATTATTATTATTAATATGTCTGTTGTTCTTAAACTGTGTGTTGAGACCCAAATTGGGTCTCAGGCAGGTTCAGTCGACGCCTGTTAGAAAATATTAGAATTGAAATTTCTAATCTTTGTAAATGTTTCTACATGATTTTTTCGCGCGCTCTTATTTCTGTATAAAAATGTTAAAGTAATGAAGAATCGATGAGTCCCTTTAATGAAAACTGTCCGTCGGCCTTTTCTCTTCATGGAATGTAAATTAGCTCCAAACTGTTAAAGAGAAGAATGTGAATATAAACAGGAGATCTGCTTTATGCCCAGAATATAATTCAGCTGTCACTTTATCTCTGTATATGTACGAGCTCATATATGACACATGTATCCGTATATGAAGTATGCTATGTTCACTTATAAAGGACATTGTATTTGAGTCTATATACTAATAAAGTATTATGAAACCTTTGACCTCTGCTCTGCTCCTGTTTGTCGCTCTGTGTTGTACCACAGCTGAGCTTCAGAGAGTAGGAACCAGTGGTGGAAAGTAACTAAGTACATTTACTCAAGTACTGTACTTAAGTACAATTTTAAGGTTCTTCAATTAATTGGTTAATTTTAAGGTATTTTACGCTTCTATGCCACTACACTAATATATAATAATTTAAGACGGGCATTCTGGCTGCATACTGAGTACTTTTATACAATACTTTCAGTACATTTTGCTGATAATACTACAGTTTATTGCAGTATCAGCTGCAGTCCAGCGAGTCTTCCTCCATCAGCTTGTTTGTTCTTCACCTGTGAGGATCAGCATTTATGAATTCATCACATGAAACACGTTTCGCGTTTATCACGGGAAAAAAAAATCACACATTTGTGTGTGTTGGTAAACACACACACAAATTAGCTCACTTGCGTTAGTGCTAGCTTGTCGACCTCATTGGTCAGGTGACCCTTGCCTGGCAGGTCGTGGCGGTCACTGAGAGTCCAAACGATGATCATGTTGTTGTGTCTGCAGCTCTTTGCTGTTAGCATGTTAGCATCGACTACTTTCTAATATGTGAGATATCTACTGTTTGCTCTGCTGCCCCCTGGAGGCCAAACAGACACTGATTGCAGCTGTGAATGTATTTAAGATTTGAATGACTCCATGATTTCCCCCGTAGCGCCACCCTGAGGACAAACTTCCCGTGTTTAGCTCATCAGACTGTAGGAGCGGATGAATCATGTGGGCTTTGTGTTGTCTGTTCTCGTGATGCAGAACGTTCCAGCGCTGAAACATTCACAGGTTCTTTAGTGCAAAACAAGAACCAGACCAGATGTGAACTGTGTCTGTCTGATGAGCTGATAACAGAAGAGTCAACACTGTGAGGAAAGACCAGAAAACACAGGCTGAGTAAACTCACCTTTGGGACACACATGCACACACACACACACACACGCGCACACACACACACACACGCACACACACACACACACACACGCACACACACACACACACGCACATGCACACACACACACACACACGCACACACACACACACACAAACACACACACACACACAGAGGAAGTTCCCGCTCGGTCCTGTTCTCTGATGACTCGCAGGTATTTGCCAATAGTTGAGTTGATCAATAACTAATAAAATGTAACTCACTGCCAGTCAGTGTCCTCAGTCAGTTGTGTTTTCAGAGCTCAGTGTGTGTTTTCTCCTCACCGTCGGGATGAAGGTGTGCGTCCTCCTGATGTGTGTGTGTTGTCTCTGTTGGAGGACGGAGGCCGACTCCAGATCGTAAGTTAACTTTCAGCATCTTTACTCATAATTAACTGCTGGATTATCTTGTTGTTGTTAACTTTCAATGAGCAGATGCTGATGTTCCAGCTGCAAGACTCTAGTGGGTTTGGGGTTTTTTGGGGGGGTTTGTGTTTAATATTCTGTTGCTTCAGCTCAGAAGCTCATGTCCTTTGGTTGGAGGTGCAGAGCAGTGGTGTTCACAGACTCTGGGGGGTCAGGGGCTGAACATGAAGTCCCCCCTCACAGAGTCTTTCATCAGCCGAACAAAACAAGACTAAAAACATTTGGATGAAAAATATAGAAAAAATTCTTCTGCTGTTGGATCTTTAAACAGCTTTAGACCAGCTTCCTGTTCTAAACTTTATCAACAACACAGACGTGATGCAACATGCCACCAGTGTTAGTTTGCTGAGGTGTTCCCAGAACAGGACTCACACCTGAATTATTCATATAATGATCATTATTGTTATTTCTGCTTCGTTCATTGTTAAATGACATTTAATTCACTGAACGTAAGACACGCTGCACACCAAGAGCTAAATGTACGGAACTGTTTGAGCATTACAAATGTCCAAACACACATTAATCTGACGTTCGCGGTGTTTGTGGGAGATGCTGAAAGAAACGACTGAAATCAAACTCTAACGCGGTGAATGAATGAGTTCTTCACCGCTGTACCAAACTCACGTAGAAGCAAATCAGCTCTCCAGAGGACAGGCTGACATCATTCACTGACGCTAGCTAGCTAACGTTAGCTTAATAACACTCAGTTAACCACTGCGTGGGGTTGTCACGACGTTAGCATTAAAAGTCGTTGCTGAGGCCTCGTTGAGTACGGCGTCCACTCGGCGCTGCTTCCATCCACCGTGTGGTGAGTCGCTGGGATGGACGGTTGTCAGACAGACAGACTGACTGACTCTGACTAGCACGTCAGCTAATCAGTGCTAACAGACCCGTATAAACTTCAACAGGCTTCCCGTCTGTAACTGATCTCTGATTGGATGAAGAGATGGTCTCTCCTCCCCCCTCAGGTATCTGATCACAGCTCCCCTGTCGCTGCGGTTGGATGCTGTGGAGACGGTGTTGCTGCAGCTGTTTGGTTTTACAGAGGAGGTGACGGTCTACGTCTTCTTGAAGACTTCCATGGCTGTCGATCATGTGGTTCTGGCTCAGGAGGTTGTGACCCTCAACACCCAGAACCACCACCAGGACGCTGCCAAAGTCCGGGTGAGTCAGAGCGAGTCAGCTGTAGTTCATCAGACCTCATCTTAGGACAAGAGTCTGATCGTGATGGTTCCTTTCCTGTTTCTGTCTCCAGCTGTACCCAGATCAGCTGGATAAGAGTGTGAGTCATGTGATTCTGCACGTCCAATCAGCAGAGATCAACCAGCACCTGTCCATCCCAGTCAGCCGCACCAACGGCTTCCTGTTCATCCAGACGGACAAACCGCTGTACACCCCCCATCAGAACGGTAACAGATCATCAGTGTCCCACAATCCATTGCACACCAGCCACACGGTGCGTTCAGGTGATCCTCAACAACTCGTTAAGACAGGAACTCAAACTCAGCCTGTCGGGTTCAGCTCTGCAGGGTCAATTTATGAACTACTGAAGTCCTCGTCCAATCCAGAGCTCAGCTGATTAATAGAAGTCATCATTCTGATATTTGCTGAGTCACTGTTTGGACCGACAGCGTCTCATCCGTTTGTCTTCTCTGAGACCGTGAACATGTCGTGACTCAGCAGCAACACAGCAGCAGCGATGCTGCTCAGACAAACCTGAAAGAGCTTCATAAATGAATTCTTCTTAACAAGTGTCAGACACAGTGGTGGAAACTCAGTACATTTACCCAGGAAGTGTACTTAAGTACACGTTTGATGGGTTTAATGCCACTTTTTACTTCTACTCCTCAAATCTCCGATGGAAATACTGCTGTTTTTACTTCACTATATGTGCTAACCTTAAAGTGAAGTATTTGTCTTTGGGAGCAGCTCTGTCTATTCCAGAATGGAATGTACGAAACACATAATACTACTTAAAATAATGCTCTGAATAATAATACTCGTAATCTGAGGCACAAAGTACTGTGAGGTGAGTACTTTAGAATATCTTCTAAACCCAGTGACCAGTGATGAAGCGTTCACATCCTTCACTTCAGTAAAAGTACTAATACCACAAGTAAAAATCCTGCAGTGAAAACGTGACTTCAGTAAAAGTATGTAATGTACTTCAAGTATTAAAGTAAAAGTATTGAGTGCAGTAAAATGTCCCTGTGGCTGTTCTCCTGTTCTCTCTGATCTCATCAGATTACTGTGACTCAGTCGTTCATGTCAAAGCAGGATTTTACTGTTGAATTATTACATTCAAATACATTCAAACCATCATTACAATATATAATCATTAGTTTTCTGTCAATTAACTAATTGATTAACTGACCAATCATTTCATCTGTTCCTGTAGAAACTGCTGGAGTTTTTGGAATTTATAACAAACATCAGATTTGATAAACTCTTCATATGTTTGTGTGTAAGTAAGTTTCAAGTACCTGGGTGTTCACCTTAACAATAAACTGGACTGGTCCCACAACACCGACGCCCTGTACAAGAGGGGACAGAGTCCCTCCCCCTCCTGAGGAGACTGAGGTCCCTCAGGGTGTGCAGACCCCTGCTCAGGACTTTTTCTGACTCTGTGGCAGCCTCTGCTATCCTCTACGCTGTCGTCTGCCCCCCCGTGTTCTAAAGAGCTTAAGTACAGTAGTTGATTGAATGTATTTAGTAACATAGTAACATTCATCTGTGTGTGTGTGTGTGTGTGTGTGTGTGTGTGTGTGTGTGTGTGTGTGTGTCCAGTCAAAGTGAGGGCGTTTTCTCTGAACCAGGAGTTGAGGCCGGCCAATCGTAGCGTCTTCCTGACCTTCAAAGTGAGTGTAATGACCTGCAGGGCCAGCAGGGTGCAGCAACTCATCACACCATGTTTCAACTGTTGATTTCTCTCATGTCAAAGTGATCTCAGATCAGTGATCTCGTCCCCAACAGGACCCGGATCATACAACAGTGGACATTGTGGAGATGATTGATGTCAACAATGGAATCCCGTCCATGCAAAACCCCTTCAAGATCCCTATTAAACCGAAGTAAGAGCCTTAAACATCAGACAGATATTTCATCTGCATAGATTCTGATTCCGGGTTGTCTGTAATGTTGTTAGCCTGATTCCAGGCTGTCTGAAATGTTGTTAGCATGATTCCAGGCTGTCTGTAATGTTGTTTGTGTGATTCCAGGCTGTCTGAAATGTTGCTAGCATGATTCTAGGCTGTCTGTAATGTTGCTAGCATGATTCCAGGCTGTCTGTAGTGTTGTTAGCCTGATTCCAGGCTGTCTGGAATGTTGTTAGCATGATTCTAGGCTGTCTGTAATGTTGCTAGCTTGATTCCAGGCTGTCTGGAATGTTGTTTGTGTGATTCCAGGCTGTCTGGAATGTTGTTAGCCTGATTCCAGGCTGTCTGGAATGTTGTTAGCATGATTCTAGGCTGTCTGTAATGTTGCTAGCCTGATTCCAGGCTGTCTGTAATGTTGTTAGCATGATTCTAGGCTGTCTGTAATGTTGCTAGCATGATTCCAGGCTGTCTGTAGTGTTGTTAGTCTGATTCCAGGCTGTCTGTAATGTTGTTAGCATGATTCTAGGCTGTCTGTAATGTTGCTAGCTTGATTCCAGGCTGTCTGGAATGTTGTTTGTGTGATTCCAGGCTGTCTGAAATGTTGCTAGCATGATTCTAGGCTGTCTGTAATGTTGCTAGCATGATTCCAGGCTGTCTGTAATGTTGTTTGTGTGATTCCAGGCTGTCTGGAATGTTGTTTGTGTGATTCCAGGCTGTCTGTAGTGTTGTTAGCCTGATTCTAGGCTGTCTGTAATGTTGCTAGCTTGATTCCAGGCTGTCTGTAATGTTGTTTGTGTGATTCCAGGCTGTCTGGAATGTTGTTTGTGTGATTCCAGGCTGTCTGAAATGTTGTTAGCCTGATTCCAGGCTGTCTGTAATGTTGTTAGCATGATTCTAGGCTGTCTGTAATGTTGTTAGCGTGATTCCAGGCTGCCTGTAATGTTGTTAGCCTGATTCCAGGGTGTCTGTAATGTTGTTTGCATGATTCCAGGCTGTCTGAAATGTTGTTAGCCTGATTCCAGGCTATCTGTAATGTTGTTAGCGTTATTCCAGGTTGGGGATTTGGTCCATTGAAGCCTCCTACACTGATGATTACACCACAACAGCGAGAACAGACTTTGAAGTAAAAGAATATGGTAACACCACACAAAAACATCATCTACTTTATCAGATATCATTTCAACCTGCGGGTGGTGTTATGCTGCTATCATGTAAATATGAATAAATCAATGTAAACTAACTGCTTTGTGTCAGTTCTTCCCAGTTTTTCCATCCTGGTGGAACCACAAGTAAACTACATTAGCTATGGAAACTTGAACCGTTTCAACTTCAAGGTGTCTGCCAGGTGAACCAACATGACATCATGTTCAGAACTCAAACTCAGGATGATTCAGTGATTCTTCAGCTGTGAACTGACCACATGTGTGTTCTGCTCAGGTATCTTCACGGCGCTCCGGTGGCTGATGGTGAGGTGTTTCTGCGCTACGGCTACGTTAGCGGGAAGAATCCTCCGGTTCTCATCCCCAGTTCTGTTTCCAGAGAGAGAGTAAGAAAGAACGTAATATATATACAGATATATTAAATACAGATCAGACAATTCAGATCTGACATTCTGCACTGAGCAGAAATTAGAATGCAGGAATAAAATCAATATAAAATCGAATCTAATAAAATCTGAGATATCAAATAGAATACTGTGATATTCTGGTGTACAGTGGTGACAAAATGTATTCATTTTATTTTTACTGTACACAGTCACTAAATCAGTGATTAAGCTTAGCTTTAGCTTTACCTGAGGCTAGCCACAGCTAGTAACAAGCTAACTCTCTAACAAGCTTTCAGGCTTGACGTTTTCTGGACTCAATTGCAAGACTCAAACACAAAAGGAAGTTAAAGCCCGAAGGCTGGATTCAACAAGAAGCGCTTGGTTCTTGGACGAGGCAAATTAAAGTCTCCAGATAGATCTCGAGGCAAAACATCAATTAAGTTTTCTGGGCAAGGCAAAGACTGACTCGGTAACGAGACAAGGTACACAAGACGATCTGGCACAGGACAGAGGGAGACTCGGACCATTAGACACAAGGTAACAACAGGTGGAAACAATCAGGGCGGGGCAGACAATCAGACAGGTGGGAGGGACACCAGGAAGTCAGAGGTCTGAAACGAGAGGAGAGTTAGGTTTCACAATAAAACAGGAAGTGCAAGACAAGACATGACGCCAGTGAACAAAACACATTAGCAGACACGACGAGGCAACACTTTCACTTGACGTAGCTTCTTACTTTAGCTCTATAGTTAGCTGGCTTCCATTAGCAGAATGCAGTAATACACAACCAAAGTACAGATACTGTGTTTTGGTTTTCAGTCATTCTGCTGTTAATTTTTCACAGAAATGACACATTTCTATGTTCTATGTTGTCGTTGGTGCTGTTGCTGCTGGGTGGTCTTTGTGACCCCACCCTCACTGACATCAGAAAGAATCAGTGAAGAATCTGAATGTTTGTCACTTTTCGTCCTTGATGTTTCCAACAGATCTCAGTCAGTATGAACAAAGACAGACATTAAGGTTTAATAACCAGCTGGACTTTACTTCCTGACAGCTGCTCTGCAGGTAGTTTCACCTTTGGTTTGGTCTTAGTGTTTCCTGTGTCCTTCAGCTGTCCTCAACAGGTGAAGTGGACGTGACTGTGAACATGGAGAAGGTCCTGTCTAAACACAACGGACCAAAAGACCTCAACAGTCTGGTGGGAAAGTACCTGTACATCACCGTGCTGCTGCAGGAGGACACAGGTGCACACATGAGCTCAGCCTAAACTTAATCTGAGTCTTAAAGCTGAGTTTACTTTGACGTACAGTGACAGTAAAGAGATTTACATCAGTGACGCGTGTTCACTGCAGGTAACGTCACTCCTCCTCTCTGTATCTCAGGTGGTATCACTCAGGAGGCGGAGTTTGCAGGAGTGAAGTTTGTCAAATCGCCGTACAGCCTGAGTCTCGTGTCCACGCCCCCCTTCATCAAACCTGGACTTCCTTATAACATCCAGGTGAGTGTCAGGAAGCCACACTTCACAGCAGTAAAAACACGTTCTGCAGCCAAACCAGGTGGAAAGATGGAAGGCTGCTAACTAGCTACGCGGCTAACTACTGCAGTTATATATACAACAGCTAGCTATAGCTGATTGCCAGCTAACTAGCTGGCTAGCACAGCGGCATCAGACAGAACAAGTGTCTGAAGATATGAAGTCCTACAAGGTGATTTTCAACAGTCTGTCGCTCAGAGGTGGAAGAAACAAACTACGTTCACTGACAGTAAAGCTACAAAGTAACAAAGTCGTTTTATCGTGTATTTTTACTTCTCAGAGTATCTTTAAAACCAATAATTCTACTTTAACCTGAGTATATTTGTACTTTGTTACATTTCAAGTTGCATCTGTTACAGAGTAAAAACAAAAGTCACCAGAAAAAGTCTGATAAACTGTCTGTTCACCTGTCTGTCTGTTCACCTGTCTGTCTGTTCACCCGTCTGTCTGCCTGTCTGTCTGTCTGTTCACCTGTCTGTCTGTTCACCTGTCTGTCTGTCTGTTCACCTGTCTGCCCATCTGTCTGTCTGCCTGTTCACCTGTCTGTCTGTTCACCTGTCTGTCTGCCTGTTCACCTGTCTGCCCATCTGTCTGTCTGCCTGTTCACCTGTCTGTCTGTCTGTTCACCTGTCTGTCTGTTCACCTGTCTGTCTGCCTGTTCACCTGTCTGCCCATCTGTCTGTCTGCCTGTTCACCTGTCTGTCTGTTCACCTGTCTGTCTGTCTGTTCACCTGTCTGCCCATCTGTCTGTCTGCCTGTTCACCTGTCTGTCTGTTCACCTGTCTGTCTGTCTGTTCACCTGTCTGTCTGTTCACCTGTCTGCCTGTTCACCTGTCTGTCTGTCTGTTCACCTGTCTGCCCATCTGTCTGTCTGCCTGTTCACCTGTCTGTCTGCCTGTTCACCTGTCTGCCTGTTCACCTGTCTGTCTGTTCACCTGTCTGTCTGTCTGTTCACCTGTTTGTCTGTTCACCTGTCTGCCTGTTCACCTGTCTGTCTGCCTGTTCACCTGTCTGTCTGTCTGTCTGTTCACCTGTCTGTCTGTTCACCTGTCTGCCCATTTGGCTGGCTGTCTGTTCACCTGTCTGTCTGTCTGTCTGTTCACCTGTCTGTCTGTTCACCTGTCTGCCCATCTGGCTGTTTGCCTGTTCACCTGTCTGTCTGTCTGTTCGGCAAATTTCTCCTTGGAGATGAATAAAGTATCTATCTATCTACCTGTCTGTCTGTTCACCTGTCTGTCTGTCTGTCTGTTCACCTGTCTGTCTGTTCACCTGTCTGCCTGTTCACCTATCTGTCTGTCTGTTCACCTGTCTGCCCATCTGTCTGTCTGCCTGTTCACCTGTCTGTCTGCCTGTTCACCTGTCTGTCTGTCTGTCTGTTCACCTGTCTGTCTGTTCACCTGTCTGCCCATCTGGCTGGCTGTCTGTTCACCTGTCTGTCTGTCTGTCTGTTCACCTGTCTGTCTGTTCACCTGTCTGCCCATCTGGCTGTTTGCCTGTTCACCTGTCTGTCTGTCTGTTCGGCAAATTTCTCCTTGGAGATGAATAAAGTATCTATCTATCTACCTGTCTGTCTGTTCACCTGTCTGTCTGTCTGTTCACCTGTCTGTCTGTCTGTCTGTTCACCTGTCTGTCTGTCTGTTCACCTGTCTGTCTTCGTGTCCAGCTAAGACACAGTCTCACATGTTGAATGTTTACATTCATTGGCCAGTGTCAGTGATGACCCGCCCTACTCTGCCTCCGATTGGCCGGTATCTGTTGCCTTCGTTGGTGAGGTTTAGGCATGAGGAGAGATGATTGGTTAGGGTTAGGGTAAGAATGTTGGGGTACGCCTATCAGAGGTCATCCCTTTCTCATAGTAGGATATTTTAGCTCCAGGCCGGCCTGGCGGTTAATGAACAGTATAATAATTTACAATAATGCAGTACAATTGAAATGACGTCATTTTTCAGCATCTAGGATTTAGGCCACATCTCCCTTGTTCATTGATTCAATGCGCTACCTGTCCAACATGCTAAGTGACTCAACCAAGACGTTCAGTGAGACCAGGTGCACGCTGGGTTTGGCTAAATGCTAAATGCTAAAATGCTCACTGCCGTCTACGTCTGCTACATCACTAATGAACTCCTTCCTGCAGCGACTGTGTGAGGACTTCCTGCTGTTTCTCACTATTTCTGTCACAGCTGTGACTCATTCAGCTCTGAAGGTTTGAAAAGAAAACTTCACGGTGCAGCAGACTCGCTGAACGAGGTTCAGGCAGCTACGAGTGCTGTGTTGCCTGGCAACAGCTGACGGGTCTGTTTATTAGTTGTTGGTCATTTATGTTAAACTGTCTAATTTGGCTCTTTTCTGGTTAATGTAGTGAGGAGTAGAGTGTAGAAGTGGAGTGTAGAAGAAGTCTGTATATTCTAACTGATCATCAGAATCTGTGCACAGGTGGAGTTAATCGTAGGTTTGTACGTCATGACGAGTGACGGCGAATCACTCAGCTTTTAACCCAGTGTGAGCAAAGACTGAGCGATACCTCAAAACCTCCAGGCCGGCGAGTCAGAGGACCTCAGGTGAGATCGTTTGGTCGAGAATGAACTTCTGATCTCAAAGTAACCGTGATTTGATCATCTCTCCGCAGGTGTTGGTGAAGGATCACCTGGACCAACCGGTGAACCGGGTTCAGGTTCGTCTGGTGGAGCGACAGCTGTTCAAACAGGGGATGGAGAGCGAGGAACTCCCCTGTCCCGACAGCGCCAACAGCCAATCAGACGGCCTCGCTGTCTTCATATGTAACACACCACGTGAGGGAATCAGGGCGGTGCTGAAGGTGAGGAGGAGGAGGAGGACCTGCTGTTTGCTTTTCTTTCTGTGTTTATTCATAGTTGTGTTTTTTTGTCTTCTTCTGGGCACAGTTTGAGACGGCAGACTCCGCCCTCCCATCAGCCAGTCAGGCCAGTCTGAGTCTGACGGCGGTGGCCTATCACTCCCCAAACCAGCGCTACCTTTACATCGACCCTCCCATGCCTGGTCGCGGTCTGGAGGTGGGACGCTTCTCCAGCATCAAAGTGTACTCGGCCACGCCCTCCTACGTGCCCGTCAGAGCCCTCAGTTACCTGGTGAGAAGACACAGAGGACGTCAGTGTTTGTCCTGTCTCTATGGCTACTGATGACCCCCATGTGCTCCTTCAGGTGCTCTCTAAAGGGAAGGTGGTGGATTTCGGCAGTCAGAAGTTTGTCTCCAGCACCGATAACAAACAGACTCTGAGCTTCAAGGTGACACCCTCCATGGTCCCGTCCATCAGGCTGCTGGTCTACTACATCCTGTTCGGAGAGGGGACATCCGAGCTGGTGGCCGACTCTGTTTGGCTGGACGTCAGAGACAAGTGTGTCAACGGACTCCAGGTAGAACGAGACACTTCTGTGTGTTATTCTGTAGACATCAGCAACAGGGTCAGTTCAGAGGATCCTCAGCCAAGATGCAATAATATTTCAGTCTTCAGATTTATTCTTATTCTCATTAAACAACCCAGAGTTTCAAGTCAACCAACAGTTTAGTCATTGCTCTGATCCAGGACAGTCCAGCACCACTATCACCCAGAACTGAGACATCTGAAGTCAAGACAAGCTACTTCCTCCTGCTCACAACTGAAGCTCTGCTCAGCAGCAGCGTGTTCAGTGCTGCCACTGGTGGCTGGAGGATGTACTGCAGCGACACTGGTCACTGAATGTCAACACAACACATCATGAATGTGTGTGTGATCAGGCTGTGTTCACGTTCAGTTTGACATAAAAACACTCTGTTTTTTAGGGTACATTTATTCTACATGTACACAATGTAAAAAGTATGTTTCGCGTTGAATGTGTGTGTGTGTGTGTGTGTGTGTGTGTGTGTGTGTCAGACTGACCTGTCACATCGTAGGCAGAACTACAAACCGAAGGAAAACCTCCACCTAGACATCCGGACCAATCAGGAGGGTTTGGTGGCTCTGTCTGCTGTGGACTCCGCCATCTTCACACTACGACCCAACTACAGGGACCCCGTTACCATGGTAGCACGGAAAACATCCCACTTGCTGACCTTTATTTTCTCTCTAAGATACAAACCGTTTCAGTGCTTTGCATTTGAAGTGTTATGTGATAAGAGTAACAGGATGTACGGTGGCCTGCAGGTCCTACGTCACATCGAGCACAGTGACCAGGGCTGCGGCGGAGGCGGCGGCAGAGACAGCGCGGATGTCTTCCGATTGGCCGGCCTCACCTTCATCACCAACGCCAACGCCCAACCGTCAACCAGCAGTACGTCAATCAATCAATCAATCGATCGATCGACCGATCAATGAATGACCAGAAACTCGCTGGTGTTTTCGGACTGAATGAATATTTGTGTGTGCAGTTGAAGCGTGTACTGCAGCGGTGCGTCCAAAGCGAGCTCTGACCGAAGAGGAGAAGACAAAGAAAGGTAAGACTCGGCCTGTCAGTCACTTCTCTGGAGTTCACGTACACCTGTGAAGCCAACAACACATTTCCTGTTCCCTGACGTTTACGCAGTTTACACGCTTATGTGTTGTTGTTGTTTATGTGTTGTTGTTTACATGTTTACAGTTTGGATCACTCTGCTCAGTACCTGGTCAGGACTCAGTTACCTGTGTTGGGCGAGTGACATTATGTTCATTTTCAGTGTGGGTGAGGAGCAGCTCCAGTCTAAACCAGGTCGATAACAGCGAGTCTTTGTGTCTGTCCAGCTCAGAGTTATGGTCCACTGAAGACCTGCTGTGAGCAGGGGATGAAGTACATCCCAAAGAGCGTGACCTGCCTTCAGTTTGCCCTGCAGACCTTCCGCAAACACCCTCGCTGCAGACAGGCCTTCAGAGCCTGCTGCGAGTTCGTCCAGCAGCACCTGGACCAGGACCAGAACCTCATCCTGGGACGTAACGGTCAGTCTGGACTCATCCCATCAGACCCAAACAAACAGCAGACAGACAAGCTAGAGATCAGTTACTGTGTGTTGCCACTAGGGGTCACCAAAGTACAGTAATGAGGGTGGTGCTTTAATTTCTGTGGATATTCTACCTGCTACTGCCACCTGCCATTTGCCTAACCCTTACACTGACCTTAACCATTAGCATAGCTTGTTAAGGTTAGAGTTAGGGTTAGGCAAACAGTGGTTATGGTTAGGGTAAGTCTCTAGGAAATGAATGTAAGTCTATGGATTGTCCCCAGAAATGATGGAAACGTGTTTGTGTGTGCGTGCAGAGATGGGGGCTGACTTCGACCTGGCTCCTTCTCTGGTGCGGAGCTACTTTCCTGAGAGCTGGATGTGGGAGGTGCAGCCTGTCAGGTGACACAAATCAAACACACCCAGGAGCTTCTGTTTGTTCTGCTGTCAGGCTGCAGGGTTAATAAAACATCGTTTTCTCTTATCTTCTCTAATCCTGATGAATGTTTCTGTGTGTCTTTAGTCCAGGACAGACTTCTGCCATCAGGCCTCTTCCAGACTCTCTCACCACCTGGGAGATCAAAGCCGTCGGCATGTTCAAGAGCGGTGACTTTCTTCACTTCCTTTAAAATTCAGCATCTCTATAACTTCCTGAAGTCTTTCACCCTCTTCCGTTCATCCATCATCCTTCTTTCATCATCTCAACACCCGTCTCACTGTTCTTTGCTTCCTCCTGATTTCCTACTTTCATGCTTTTCCGCTGAACTACAGATAATCTACAGTTTATTAGGTATTTTAAAGATCAACACTTAACATCAGTTAGGTTACGTAATACAGGACCAGGAGCGAACGAAAGAGGACGTCTTCAGCATGTGGTTCATGCTGAGCACGCAGGACGGACAGGATGGACTCTAACTGTTTGATCAGGTGAACGAAGCTGCAGGTGAACTGTGTCCTCTCCTGCAGGTATTTGTGTCGCAGAGCCGGTTCGGGTGTCGGTCAGTCTGCCGCTCAGTGTCGACGTCCCGCTGCCGTATCAGGTGGTCAGAGGAGAACAGCTGGAGCTCAGAGGCTCAGTGTACAACCAGCAGGCTGACAGCATCAAGGTGCCGACCCCTCACCGCTGTCAGAGCGTGCTGGGAGCTGCAGTCACAGAGTGAAACACAACCGTGACTCCATGTTGTTTCCTCCTCAGTACTGTGTGACACTGACGGTCGGCCCGGCGCTGTGTCTGCTGCAGTCCCAGCCGGCAGCCGGGGGGGCGGGGCTGCACTCCACCGCCTGTACCTGGACCCACCTATCTGCAGGGGGGGTGGGCAAAGTGACCTTCACTGTGCTGGGCCTGGAGCCTGGAGAACACACCCTGACCTTTACCCTGAAGACACGGCACGGACAAAAAGACATCCTGGAGAAGAAGCTACGAGTGGTAGTACGTACATGAATGACGGGATGGATGATGGATGGATGGATGGATGAATTAATGGTTGGATGATGGGTGGATGAATTAATGGATGGATGATGGGTGGATGAATTAATGGTTGGATGATGGATGGATGAATTAATGGTTGGATGATGGATGGATGGATGAATTAATGGTTGGATGATGGATGGAGCCAGCTGAGGTGGCTCGGGCATCTTTAAGGGATGCCTCCTGGACGCCTTCCTGGAAGGGTGTTCCGGGCATGTCCCACCGGGAGGAGGCCCCGGGGAAGACCCAGGACACGCTGGAGGGACTATGTCGCTTGGCTGGCCTGGGAACGCCTCGGGGTCCCCCCGAGCTGGAGGGAGTGTCTGGGGAGAGGGAAGTCTGGGCTTCCCTGCTTAGACTGCTGCCCCCGTGACCCGGCCTCGGATAAGCGGAAGACAATGGATGGATGGATGATGGATGGATAAATTAATGGATGGATGATGGATGGATGAATTAATGGTTGGATGATGGATGGATGGATGAATTAATGATTGGATGATGGATGGATGGATGAATTAATGGTTGGATGATGATGGATGATGAATATATGAATTAATGGATGGATGATGGATGGATGAATTAATAGTTGGATGAATTAATGGTTGGATGATGGATGGATGGATGAATTAATGGTTGGATGATGGATGGATGAATTAATGGCTGGATGATGGATGGATGGATGAATTAATGGTTGGATGATGGATGGATGAATTAATGATTGGATGATGAATGGATGAATTAATGGTTGGATGATGGATGGATGGATGAATTAATGGTTGGATGATGGATGGATAAATTAATGGTTGGATGATGGATGGATGAATTAATGGTTGGATGATGGATGGATGAATGAATGGTTGGATAATGAATGGATGAATTAATGGTTGGATGATGGATGGATGAATTAATGGTTGGATGATGGATGGATGGATGGATGAATTAATGGTTGGATGATGGATGGATGAATTAATGATTGGATGATGAATGGATGAATTAATGGTTGGATGATGGATGGATGATGGATGGATGAATTAATGGTTGGATGATGGATGGATGAATTAATGGTTGATAATGAATGGATGAATTAATGGTTGGATGATGGATGGATGAATTAATGGTTGGATGATGGATGGATGGATGAATTAATGGTTGGATGACTGGAGGTTTGATAAACACTGATTTGCTAACATCCAGATGTTTTGTTTCCAGCTGTCCTGGTTGAAAACACATCGAGGTGATATATAGATGTCTTAGAGAAGGTTATATAAAAATGCAGCTTGATGTTTATTTTTTCATGGTTAATTAATACCTGAATAAGAGACAGTAAGGTTATTATTGTAATATGAGACACACAGTCCCAGCCAGAGTCTGTCCTCATGTCCAAGCATCCCTCTGCTGTCAAACCTCTCATGAAGTCATTAAAGAAAGAAGAAAAGAAAAAATTAGACTAACTAGTTTTAGTCTAATTTTCATCGTTGAAATCTTCCTGCGGAAGTCTCTGTTTTCTGGAATCACCCAAACGTCACTTCCTGGGACCACATGAGTCATTTTGTCCTGAAATTATGTTTCAAGAGGTAAACCTGTCTTAGCTAGCAGTAGCTAAGTCAGTTGGACCAATCAGGTTTCACTAAAAATACCTGAAACAGGTGTAGTTTCTGCTTTAAACAACTTGTGAGCACAGTCATAACCTTTAATGTTGGTTGTTTCCAGCCTGAAGGACTGAAGAAGGAGCAGCTGTCCGGGGGGAGACTGGACCCTCAGGGACTCTACGGTACATTTACTGACCTGCAGGACCAGGATCTGTGTGAGGCTGCTGGGTTCTGAAAGCAGCTCAGTGTTTGCTGTGTTTGTTGCAGGTTCGGAGAAGAGAACAGTGGAGCTGAAGAACATCCTGCCAGCCAACGTCGTCCCCAACACGGCCGTGGAGAGAATGCTGACCATCAACGGTAAGACGGTATGCTGTGATGCTAAGCTAAGCAGCTACTGCCGGAATCAGATGAGAAAGTAATGTAACGTGAAGACCGAGCTGAAACCGTGAGACAGAGGACTAAAACCTGGAACCTTTTGTCCACAAACTAGCCTCTATCACCCCTAGTGGTCTGGCAGTGTAACTGCAGGTGTGATGTGTGTTCAATGTACCAGGTGAGGTTCTCGGTGACGTCCTGTCAGTGGTGCACAGCCCCGAAGGCCTCCGACAGCTTGTCAACCTGCCGGCCGGGTCGGCAGAGGCAGAGCTTGGTGGACTCCTCGTCCCAGCCCAGGTGTATCAGTACCTGGAGACAACAAGGAGTTGGGACGTCCTTGGAGCAGACATCCAGAAGAACTCAGCAGATCTGAGACAGAAGATCAGAGAGGGTGAGGAGGTGCTGAGGAAACCCTGATGGTAACCTGAGGAGGGCGCTGTTTACTCATTCTGTGTGTGCGTGTGTGTGTGTGTGTGTGTGCGTGTGCGTGTGCACGCCCAGGTCTGGTCAGTATCTCTTCATTCAGAGGTGGAGACTCGAGCTACAGCATGTGGACGAAGAGAGAATCCAGCACCTGGTCAGAACACAAACACACGACAAACTGAAACATCCACCTGAAAAGCCAGAGAACATCTGGACTCTGCAGCTTCTTCAAAACATCTGTCCTCTCGTCCAAAACTTACAGCTTGACAGTTTCTGAGGACACATGAGGCCTGTTGGTTCACCTGTCTCTCAGGTGTTAGAGTCTCATGAGTCATGTGATCCTCTGATTCTATTTTAGAAGTCTCAGTTACTGGACATAAACTTCATTTCACCTCCACCTCCTAAAACTTCAGACTGCTCCACCTTCAGTAGATCTGCAGCTGGTGAAGGTGGAGCTCGTTTTAGTCACTTTATTCACTGCTGGATAATAAAACATCATATTTCATTTGTTTATTTATATTTTGTATTAATAATTTGAATCTGTAAAGTAACTAATGTTGTCAGATAAATGCAGTGAAGTACAAACTACTGTGCTTTATTCTGACATGTTGTGAGATGTCGTGGAGTGGAAGTAGAAAGCTCATGTGCAGTACTTGAGTAAATGTATTTAGTTACTTAACACCACTGCTAGCTGCTGCTATTCAAACTAATTTAAGACGTTAAACACTGTTAACACATTAACACATCCGTTTTGATAATCTCACATTACAATATTTATTGAAGTGACTGAGAGACTGGAACCCTTTAATCCAGGCATCTCAAACCGGTTCCATAAAGGGCCGCGTGGCTGCAGGTTTTCATTCCAACCCAGGAGGAGCACATCAGGCCAACCAATCAACATCAAGGGATCACTTAGTTATCAGCTGAAGACTGAGATCAGCTGATTAATTGATTCCAGCCTGGTGTGCTCCTCCTTGGTTGGAATGAAAACTTGCAGCCACACGGCCCTTTATGGAACCGGTTTGAGATGCCTGCTTTAATCCCAGTAGGAGTTTCAGCCACAGCCTGGCGCCATCTAGTGGGCATATTAAGAATGACACTGACAGAGAGCAACACTGATACCTGTCTCTCCCTGTCTCTCCCTCTCTGTCTCCCTCGCTGTCTTTCCCCTGTGTCCCCGTGTCTGTCCCAGGCTTACGGCTCTGGTGGTGAAGACCCTGTCTGTGGTGGACCCGGTGGTCTCTGTGGACCATCAATCTCTGTCAGACTCTGTGGCCTGGTTGATCCGCAGCACTCAGCAGGAGGACGGATCGTTCAGCGACTCTTCCTCCTTCAGACCCAACAAAGTCCTGGTCAGCAGCACGTCTTCGTCTCTGAGTCATCCTCCCTGTCACGGTACACTGCGTTTGATGTGAGACTTCAGTGTTTTCTGATTGGCTGCAGGCTGTGGGGACGAATGCTGTCGACCAATCAGTGTACCTGACGTCCTTCGTGCTGATCGCGTTATACCGAGCGACGAGCATCAAAGACCCGATCCTGCAACTCCGAGTGAGAACACATCTCCTCCTGTCACCTCCTCATCCTCCTCTTCCTCCTCCTGAGTTCTCCTCATCATCCTCTTCCTCCTTCTCTTTCTCCTCCGGCCATCTCTTCATCCTCCCCTTTCTTCTGCTTCATCCATGTTTCATCTCTTCATTTTCATCTTCCTCTCCTATCTTCATTCTTCTCATCTCCTCATCCTCCTCATCCTTCTCCTGCCATCTCTTCATCCTCCTCTTCCTCCTCCTGTCTTCATCCTTGTCTCATCTCTTCATCCTCTTCTTCCTCCTCCTGTCTTCATCCTTGTCTCATCTCTTCATCCTCTTCTTCCTCCTCCTGTCTTCATCCATGCCTCATCTCTTCCTCCTCCTCTTCCTCCTGTCATCTGTCTAATTTTGAATGTTTCCTGTCCTCTCTTTCTCTCCTCTCAGTTCCATGATGACAGCATGAGGTCTGCAGCAAACTACATTTCCCAGCATGCCTCAGGAGTGAAGAGCGTGTATGTGCGCGCGGTGGCGACCTACGCTCTGACCCTTCACGACCCCAACAGCGTGACGGCGTCCACGCTGCTCGGCAGCCTGGAGAGCCTGGCTCGACAGAAAGGTGCGTTTGTTTTCCCCCGCTGGTCGGCAGCGTCTCGTTCAGAGGTCACACACAGAGATCGTCTGAATACCAGGAGACACGCTGGACAGAGGACACAAGACCTGAACCTGAAGCTCAGATGAGACCTGAACCTGAAGCTCTGACTCTGATCATGCTGTGTGTGTGTGTGTGTGTGTGTGTGTGTGTGTGTGTGTTTGTGTGTGTGTTTGCGTGCCCAGGTAACCCCGCTGTCCTCAGGTACTGGCAGGAGTCCAGCGTGACAGCTGATTGGCTGAAACCCGACCAATCCAGCGGCCTGACGGTGGAGACGACAGCGTACGTCCTGCTGACTGTGCTGCTCAAGGTGCTGCTGCTTCCTGTTCTTCTTCACTTCGTGTGCTCGTCGTTTATCTTTCCCTTGTTCAGTCTTGTTTTGACCTCCAGGGTTGAAGCTCACCTTGCTGCAGTGATGTACAGGTGTACAGTCATTATTTGATGATAACTGATTTTCATTTGTTTCAAACTGTTTAGCAGATTTTAAAGATGAAATTAATTGTAAACTCAATAATGAGGAGAAAAAGGTAGAAACACGTTATCAGACAGGTGAGCAGAGGCAGCGAGCTGCAGAATGATTCTGTTTCCTGTTGCTTCGTCTTAAAGGGGAGAATCCACTACGCCAACCCCATCCTGTCCTGGCTGACCCAGGACCAGCACTACGGAGAGGGTTTCTACTCTGTCCAGGTACACACACACACAAACACACACACACACGAACACACTCACGCACACACACACACTCATGCACACTCACACGAACACACACACACACACTCGCACACTCACACACTCACACACACACACACACACTCGCACACTCACACACACGAACACACACTCACACACTCACACACACTGTCTGTCTCTGTCTCTCTCGCTCTGTCTGTCTCTCTGTCTGTCTCTCAGGACACAGTCTTGTCTCTGGAGGCAGTGACAGAGTACAGCAGAGTTGTCCCTCGAGCCGTCCTCAGTCAGGACATCAGCATCCGCTACCACAGGAAGGGACCGCTGGGACGAGTCCAGCTCAGCCAGAGCCGACCCGTGGCCACGCCCATCCAGGTGAGAGTGAGACAGGAAGAGGACAGGGAGACAGATTCTGGAGGATAGATTGCTGCTCTGCTGTATTTCTTTCTGTCCTTCTACCTGTCCCTTTTTCTTCTCAGGTGACGAAGAATGATGACATCACCGTGTCCACAGGTTACGGGAGGGGCGTGTCCAATGTGAAGGTGGGCGGTTTAATGTGGTCTCGGCTGTCTCAGGGTTCAACTTGTTAAGCCTGTGAAAATTTCCCAGAATGCACTTTCACTCGCCTTCATTGTATTTCCAGATGAAGACAGTTTACTATGAGACCACGGCGTCCACAGAGACATGTAACTTTGACCTCACTATAGAGGTGGCGAGCCCCACCACCTCTGACAGTAAGTACTCACTTCAACTGAATAACAGAAATCAGATGATCCTTCATGATCCCACAGTGAGGAGATCTGCAGTGTTACAGCAGCAGAGGGGGGGGGGCAGGAAGACGCATCAGAGCATCTTTACACTCGTGTACATTGACAGTCTTGTATTTCGGTTGTAGTTTTTAGTTGTGCAACAAAAAGTTTTCACTGTTACCAGAGTGAATTTCCTCTTCACCCCCCCCCCCCCCCCACCCCCTCAGATCTCAGCACGCGTGCTCCTCACCTGGTCGCTTGTGCAAAGTAAGAAAATTGAATATTATTTACCTTTGTGCTTTTACGTGAATGACTGTAAATATGAATCTGTTCATCATTTCTCTGGGGGCCCGTTCACACCAGCAGATGGTAGTTTTATATGTGTGTGTGTGTGTGTGTGTGTGTGTGTGTGACAGGTATAAACCTCCTCCTAACGAGCTGCTGACTGAGTCCAGTCTGACAGTGATGAAGATCCAGCTGCCAACAGGTGTGGAGGCTTACCTGGAGGACCTGAGACAGGTGAACAGGTTTAGGTTCGGCCTGAGAGTCAGAGGTTTAATGATTCGATGTGAAGACAGACATGTTTCCATGCAAATGTTCTTTCATGTTTTTTATTTGGGGCTAAAATAAAGTGGAAACACGCTGATGTAAAAAGTGTTTCCTGTCTCTGGTGTGAAAGTTGTTGACTTGAGACATGACTAATGTTGTGCTACAAAGTCTTTGTTCACAACGACTGAACTGTTTTGCAGTTCAGAGATGCGATGGAGCCGCTCATCTCCCACTATGAACTCCAAGGAAACACTGTGGTCATTCAGACGGACGCTGTGAGTAACACAAACACCACGTGAACACAAACAGCTGCTTGTCCTTCATCCATCTCTGTTTTCCTGAAGGGAACCTGGAGCATGTTGGTGTGTTCAAGGACAGTCTGAAATATGAGTGTTGAGTAAGAGTCTACCAAAAAAGAAAAAAAAAAAATCTGTGGTCAGAGAAAATCCAACCCAGAAGATGTACAATACATCATAAAAAGGATAAAGTGAATTTGGTTTGTTTTCTTCACTCAATCATCAAAAAACTGAATTTATATTTGCAAAAAAAAAAAAAATCAAGTTGATAAAATCAAAACATTAAGTTTGTGCAACTTGTGATGTATAAATCCAATCAAATTATCCTTTATCTTAACTTAATATGTGGTTTGATTTGTCCCTCTTTGCCTTATGACAACTTCCTGTCTGGTTGCTAGGTTCCCTCAGATGTCTTCCTGTGTGTTGGTTTTCGGATCAGGACTGGGTTCAGGGTGAGCGGGGCCAGTGAGTCCCTGTTCAGCGTCTATGAGCCTCAGGACAAAGGTAAGAGTCTTGAACTGCATCCTGGGATTTGTAGTCCTCATCGTGGTATTTTTAACTTGTGTGCCTCGTTCGGTGCTTACACCTACAAGTGCTGAGTACAGAGATAAGTCCAGGATGTGTTTAGCCTAGCTTAGCACAAAGACTGGAAGGAGGTGGAAACTGTTAGCATAGCTCCATTAAAAGACAACAATGCACAGAATAAAATGAAATCCATCTGAAACATCTGGACGAGACAGACAGCAGAGTTAAATGTTGGATTGTTCCTTTAAGTTTTAGTAAAACTCTTCGTGTTTTCTGTTGCAGGCAGTATGTGCACCAAACAGTTCTCCTACGAGGAACAGACGCTGCAGCGCCTCTGTATGGGCGAACAGTGTCAGTGTATGACAGGTAACGTCTGACTTTTCAGTGACTTTATATGTTCTTTTAAAGTATTCAAATATATAATGGAAGTCTATGGGAGGAATGTTTACTAGTTGAAGTTTTACCAACCACACATGCACACATGCAGAAGTAGTCGGAGTTTATGGACAGGTGCTTCAGCTGCAAATGATGAACATATTCCAACATGGTGCCAATAGCGCCACCATGTGGTCAGTTATGTGTTTTATGTTTTGGCTAATAGCTCGCGAACTGTGAGGTGTAGCAAAACAATATCTGCACACTGTTGCTTGATTGATGCCATAGGCCACGCCCACTTGTTCCCATGAAATTCTTCTGCCATTCTGGATTTTTCAGTAAACTCATTTTTTCATCTAATCTTCACCAAACTGTACAAGCCACATTTAGATGATCCTGAACGAAACAAATGACTGTTTCTGGTTGCCGCTAACTGTTCGTCTATAACTGGCTACCAAACGGTTGAAGGCGTCGCCTGATGCACTTGATGACGCGTGTCAAAACTCCTCGATGCTAAATTGGATTTCAACCACATTCAGAAATATTGCACGCAGACACATCGCACATGTGTGCAATGTTATTAAATCATGATATTATTGTTGACGTTACTATTGACGTTATTAAAATTGAACTTGAATAATTGTCCATGAGCATGTGCAGGGCACCAACAGCCCCACCTTGTGGCCATTACTGAAACACCACCATCCTACTTATTAACTGCTGTGTCTCTTTGATGTAATATTTCATGCTAACCATGTTCAGTCATATGGTGCTGATGGGGATGCTGAACCAGTGTGCAGCATTTGTAACAGTTTTTCCTGTAGGTGGCGCTAAAAGATTTGATTTGCAGCAGCAGCCTCCAGCTCTCACGTGCATTCTCTGCTTGTGTACTTTGTGTTGAAGAGTTTTAATGTTATAAGTTGTGCTGTTTATGTTCATTGTTGTACCACATCATCATCATCATCATCATCATCATCATCATCATCTGCTGCTGCTGCTGTTATTGTTGTTGTTGTTGTTTAGCTGCGTGCGCGACCTACAGAGGAAACACTGATGTGACTCTGACAGCAGCCAAACGCACTGATGAGACCTGCAAACCGCACATCAAATACGGTGAGAATGAGATTTATTATTGATGAGAAGCAAATTTATCACAAACAACAACCCGACATTTAAATCTGCCTCTCAAGTGAATCTGTGTCCCCACACACACACACACACACACGCTCACTCACACACACACACACACTCACATACCATTGACTTCAGTTGCTGGTCTCCCTGCAGCCTATAAGGTGACAGTGAAGTCTTCGGCAGCAGAAGGAGACTTTATGACCTTCACAGCCACCGTAGTTGAAGTCCTGAAGGTCACAGACAAAGGTGAAGTACCGCTGCTGCTCTGACACATGCACAGATTTAAAGAGAGTCTTCAGTCAGTCGTTCTTTCTTATCATATATCATATCATATCAGTTTGTGATTCAGCCATGTTCACTGATGCTCTCTTGGCCAGAGAGAGAGAGAGAGTTCAGCACATACAGAGTAGCTGTTTACCTCCAGCATGAACAGAACAGGTAGATCAATAAACCAATCAATAAAACCATCTAACTATGGTTTGAGTGATTTTCCCTGTAAAATCATTTGTCACTTTGGCCTCATCGTCACCACATTTCTCACTATTTTCACAATGTTTCCAAACCGATCGATCGATTAATGGAGGAAATAATCAGCTGATTGATCCAGAATGAAAAGAATCATTAGTTCAAATGAAGCTCAACCAGCTCCAACAGTAAAATCCTGCTTTGACATGAACGACTGAGTCACAGTAATCTGATGAGATCAGATAGAACAGGAGAACAGACAGAAGAGGAGAACAGTAGAACAGATAGAACAGATAGAACAGGAGAACAGGAGAACAGATAGAACAGGAGAACAGGAGAACAGATAGAACAGGAGAACAGGAGGACAGGAGAACAGGAGAACAGGAGAACAGATAGAACAAGAGAACAGGAGAACAGGAGAACAGATAGAACAGGAGAACAGGAGGACAGGAGAACAGGAGAACAGGAGAACAGATAGAACAGGAGAACAGGAGAACAGATAGAACAGGAGAACAGTAGAACAGATAGAACAGATAGAACAGGAGAACAGGAGAACAGGAGAACAGATAGAACAGGAGAACAGGAGAACAGATAGAACAGGAGAACAGGAGGACAGGAGAACAGGAGAACAGGAGAACAGATAGAACAGGAGAACAGGAGAACAGGAGAACAGATAGAACAGGAGAACAGGAGGACAGGAGAACAGGAGAACAGGAGAACAGATAGAACAGGAGAACAGGAGAACAGGAGAACAGATAGAACAGGAGAACAGGAGAACAGATAGAACAGGAGAACAGGAGAACAGGAGAACAGATAGAACAGGAGAACAGGAGAACAGATAGAACAGGAGAACAGATAGAACAGGAGAACAGATAGAACAGGAGAACAGGAGGACAGGAGAACAGGAGAACAGTCACAGGGACATTTTACTGCACTCACAACTTTTTCTGTAATATTTGAAGTACATTTTACTGATTATACTGACATACTTTTACTGAAGTAATGTTTTCAATCAGGGCTTTGACTTGTAACCGAGTATTTTTACTGTGATGTAGTAGTACTTGTACTGTAGTAAAGGATGTGAATACTTCCTTCCACTTTCTTTTCATTGTAATGTTATTTGACATGATGTCACATGACGTGCTGTTACCTTGATCGTGTCCTGATGTTCACGGTTTCACGTCTCGTCTCTTGTAGAGTTTGAGGCGGTGAGTTCAGGGACAGAGGTGGACCTGGTGAAAAAGGTCACCTGCAGTGCTGTTGATGTCCAGAACGGCAAACAGTACCTGGTGATGGGCGCCAGCGGGGCAGAGGTCATACTCAGCCACGGCTTCAAGTCAGTGTCTCCCTTCCTCTGTCTTCCCTCAGATCTTCTTCCTCTTCCTCCAGTCTGACCTGCTGTCTTTGCTTCGTCTCTCAGGTATCGTCTTCCTCTGGACTCAGAGGCGCTGGTGGAGCTGTGGCCCACAGACTGTAGCTCTCCTGAGTGTTTGGACTACGTTGCCCAGCTGGATGACTTTGCTCTGGACCTGCAGTTATCCAGCTGCCCAGACTCCTCATAAGTCAGCAGACCAGATTGTTCAGAGCACGTTTTAATGAAATCCTGAGGGGGAGTTTATGAAGAACAGTGAGGATAACCAGGTGGAAGAAAAATACAGAAAAACTGCTTCCTCTACTCGGAAAGTGTTGTCAGCTCACAGTTTTAATGTAAATGGATTTTATTTTGTTTCCAAATTGTTTCGTCATGACATAATCTTCCATTAAAGGTTAAATAAATACACTGCATGGTCTCTGCGTGTTGCTGTGGTAACAGGGCTAATCAGATGGTTGAACCCTGGATGACGAACCGGTTTCTATGCATCTGAAAAAAAAACACTAAAAATATCCTCAGGTTTGTCACAAATAGTCTGCTGCTTCATGAGGTCGCCCACAGACACACAGCAGTGGAAGGTTATAGTTCACTGTGTTTCTGTAGGAAATTATTTCATTTTTTACTGCAATACATTTATCTGACACTTACAGATTAAGATCTTAAATGCTCAACCTTATAAACTGATGCATGGCTACTGATGAGCAAACTGGCCATAATTCAATCAGCTCCAACAGGCTGCTGACATGTTGCTGCATCAGTGATCATCAGTGTTCTGCACTGAAAGTGTTATTTAAGTAAAAGTATATAATCAGCAAAATGTATCAAAAGTACTGAGTGCAGTAAAATGTCCCTGTGGCTGTTCTCCTGTTCTCCTGTTCTCCTGTTCTATCTGTTCTCCTGTTCTGTCTGTTCTACTGTTCTCCTGTTCTCCTGTTCTATCTGTTCTCCTGTTCTATCTGATCTCATCAGATTACTGTGACTCAGTCGTTCATGTCAAAGCAGGATTTTACTGTTGGAGCTGGTTGAGCTTCATTTGAACTAATGATTCTTTTCATTCTGGATCAATCAGCTGATTATTTCCTCCATTAATCGATCGATCGATCGGTTTGGAAACATTGTGAAAATAGTGAGAAATGTGGTGACGATGAGGCCAAAGTGACGCCTTCACAGTGTTTGTTTAGTCCAAAGCTCCACATTATTACAAACACATTCAGATCATTCAGATCCTTCAGAGGAAAAGCAGCAAATCAAACATCTGAAGCTCAAACATCAAACGAAAACACGAGTTGTGAGGAATACGAGTTTATGAGGAGACCTTGAAGGCAACATCCACCTGCAGCTCGAGCTCTCAGGAAGCGGGGGGGTCGCCTGCTGCAGGAGGCTTTTCTCTGGAAACACCTCGTTATTTCTGTTTCGTCGAGCTCAAACAAATACACGTCGTGGTTTCAAGTGGAAGAGGGTTTTGTCCGAAGTTGTCGACATCGCTAACTTTATTAAACCGGCTTCATATCTGCGGGTTCCCATGGAGACCGAGGATTAACTATCCCAACCTGACTAAAGTTAGCACAGGTAACGTTAACGTTAAAGTTAACCGTCAGGTTGTCTCGGTCATCAGGTTCATGTGTTTAGAAGCCCGGTCTGACCGGTGTACGCTGCTTAAAGAAACTGTTAGCTAACTGAGTTTAAAGTTAGCGCTAGTTGAAGCGCCGTGTGGCTTTGGGTTTCTATGGTGACCAAATAGCGTCAGTGGCACGCTAACCAGGCTAAAGCTAATTATCTGATAACGTTACCAGCTTGCTAAGGTCCTAACCCAGGACAGAGGACTTCAGTGAGTCAGTGTGAGTGTGTCAGACCAGTCTGCCCAGTAAAACGCTTCACTGGTTATTTATGGACGTTGCTTTATCCGGTTAACTCCTCACAACCTAGTTTAGCTTGCTAGCTACTAACTAGCTAGTCTTCACAAGCCGCAGCAGGCTAATCCTCGGGTCAATGGAGTTACAGTTTTCTGTCATTAGGATTTTTCAGTGCTGACAAGTGATAATAACAATAATAATAATAGTAATAATAATTATTATTATAAGAAACTTTATTTGTACAGAACCGTTCATACAGGAATTGAAATGGACATAAAAACAGAAAAAAATGAGTGTAAAATAAGACGGAGAATAGTATGTATGTATGCATGTAGTAGAAAGTACTGAGACACAGGTTGTTCAGATTTAAGTGTCTAAATAATAACTCAAACTCAACTATAATAAAGTGTTTTTGTGTTTCACATTTTATACATTTATTTAATTTCAGCAGGTTGTATTAACTTCTTTTATCCAAAGTCAGATGGCAAAAAGCTCCTGCTGTGACCATTTTAGTTTATAATGACACTTTATTAATTAAGACAAGTGGCAGCTATATTCAGGTCAAAGCAACAGCCAATCAGAATGCAAATAATATTTCATAAACATGAGCTTTGGTAGTTTTTGAAAGTTTTTGGATCATTATTTCATGGTTACATGTTTTCTCTGGATTTATTCAATGTTTCATTAATTCAAATATATTGAATACTTACAAGACCCCATCAGGTTATGTTAGATGTCAGAATACAGCACAATGCCCTTCTGGTTGTCTTCCCACCAGTCTCACCATCCTCTCCGTACACCGTGTATCACCTGTCTCACCGCCTGTCTCTCTACATATTCTCTAACTTTTCCTCCTTGTCTTCCTCTCGTCCGTCCTCAGCCTGTCCAGCTGTCTTGTCCAGTGATGGAGGTGCAGAGCGAGACAGGAGGAGGTGCCGACTCCCAGGGGAACGGAGGGGGTAGAGGAGGACACAAAGCTTTAACATCCCATCACTCACATGAAGACACTGGTGTCTAATCACTGCTCCTCCTCTCCTGTCAGGTGTCAGGTATATAACAGAGGAGCTGTTGTTGAAGCTGACTGGTCGTCGGTCTCTGGCTCTGATTCGATCCCTGAATCTGTCGTCTTCAACTGGAGAAAAGCGTTTCAAGGTCAGAACAAACTGATACTGCAAGTACCACAACCCGTTCAGCTCTTACTACTGCTATTACTGCTACTAGTGACAATACTAATACTGTTACTACTGTGTCCACTGCCACCTCTACAACTAGTACTGCTACCGATACTACTGATACTACTGATACTACTGATACTACTAGTGCTAACGTTTCTTCTGGTTGAGTTGGAGTTTCATCATTGTGTGTGCGTGTGTGTTTCAGTTCATTGAGAACCTCCATGGCTGTCAACATCTGGAGATTTTGAAGCTGAACCACAACATGATCCAGAAGATGCAGAGGCTGAACACTCTGACTCAGCTGAGAGAGCTGCAGCTGGCCCACAACAACATCCAGTGAGACTCGCACACACCACGTCTTCACCCTGAAACATAATGATCTGTGCCCGGGGCTCCTGGTCTTCATCATGAGAAAAGATGTGTGAGGATCTGTGAGGCTCGCCGCCTCGAGAAAACACGTTTCCACTGCAAACTGTCTGCTGTGTGTGTGTGTGTGTGTGTGTGTGTGTGTGTGTGTGTGTGTGTGTGTGTGTGCGTGTGTGTGCGTGTGCGTGTGTGTGTGTGTAGGAGGATTGAAGGACTGGAACTCATGTCCAGTCTGCGACATCTGAACTTGTCCTACAACAGGATTGACCATGTTCCCATGTGGCTCGGGAAGAAACTGCAGTCACTGCACACACTTCACCTGCAGCACAACCTCATCACCTCTGTAAGTACATGCGGGGGGGGGGTTCGGGTCGGGGTTAAATTCATTTAATGTGTTGCTTTCTGTGTGTGATGCAGCTTCACTCTGAAATTAATAACACTAATATATTTCATACAAATGTAATAGTTTCTTCTGATTGGTGGAGGCCCTCTTTATTTCAGCACAGTGTGTGTCTGTACTTCCTCTCTTATTTAAAAATGTCAGACAGCAGTGAAAAATGCCCCGTTTGCAGTCCATCTTCAACAAACATGTCCAGTTTACTGTGATATAAACCAGAGAATAACAGAAAACCTGAATCAGAGAATAGTAGGCTGGTATTTTTCTTGATGAATGACTTTAGTTGTGTCTCTGTGTGCGTTTCTGCTTGCAGCTGTACGAGTTCGCAAGACTGCGTTCTCTGAGCAGCCTATCAGAGCTCTCCGTGTCAGGAAACCCCGCCTGCTCACTGCAGCACTCACGCCTCTTCCTGCTCTACCACCTCAGGACTCTGGACAGGCTGGATGACCTGGCGATCACCGAGGAGGAGAGAGGACACGCCCACCAGCGCTTCGGCGCCGGTTTGTCATTTCATATCAAACGAACACGCCAGAAGACCTGTGATGTAACAGCGGGACAGTAGTTTGATTTTACAGACACAAACGCTGTTTTCATTGCTGTTTGTGATCAGAGGAGCTGGAGCGTCTGCAGCGGGAGGCGGACAGCAGCCAATCAGAGCTCAGCAGGCTGCAGAGGGAGCAGCAGGTCGCAGCGACTCGACTCCACCAGCAGGAGGAGACAATCCGAAGGTTGACGGCTCAGACAGAAACACAACAACTCACACACACTCTGCTGGAGCAAGAGCTACAGACCAAGAGTCAGCTGGTAGGACACGCACATGCACACACACACACACTGTATATGTACATATATATGTATTACTATGTCTTTGATGCAGTCGTTGGACAGACTGACCTCTTGAGAGGAAATGTGTTTGACCTCTGACCTCCAAAATCCTCCCGTCTGTCTCTCTTCTTCGTCTCCTGCAGCTGTTCTCCAGAGCTGTCCTGCTTTCTTCTTCTTCTCCTTCAGTCGTTTCCTCTCTGCTGAAGGTAGATTCACAAACATGACGTCCACCTCGTAGCTGTCTGTTGATGCAGTCAGGCAGGTAGAATCTCTGGGCTGATACAGAGATTTGAGGTATTTGAACCAAATCCTGTAACTGCAGTATGAGCATCAGTCACGCTGAGTGATTTACATTACCTTTAATAGTTTAGTCCAATATTAAAGGGAGAGAAAAGGGAAGTTTGCACCTGAGTAGCTGGTGAAACACAGGAGTTGTCTTAGTGGACATTAAAACTTAAAATCAGTCCTGCGGTGTGTGTGTGTGTGTGTGGTTGTCAGCCATGTTTAATGTGTTCAGCATGTCTGTTGTCAGTTCTAAAAAAAAGCTAAAGTGAATAATGTTGTCAGATACTGAACACGACCTTTGTTAGAACGAGACATGACAGAGCTGAATGTCGGATGTTTCCTCTTTATCTTTTGTCCCTTCTGTCTGTCACTAACTTGGCATGGCGTTCTGTTTGCTGTGTGTTTTCTAATGTTTCTCTGGCTAATTCAAACTCGACACTTCCTGAAGCTGTTTGACAAGAAAAGCTTTTTCTGCGTGTCTTCAGTTGGAGAAGACAACGGCCGAGTTGACCGGAGCCTTTCAAAGACTTTATGAGCTGGAGCAGGAGTGGACGTTCCACAATATAGACGCCAAATTCAGGCCTCTGCCCCCCTGCAGCCTGCAGGTAACAAACACACACACACACGCACTTCAGACAGCTGTGTGTATTTATGGTCCAATGCTGAATTTATGACCAATACAGACAACAACACAGTGGATGATATGTTTTCCATAAATATAAAACCTAAAAATGATGAGAACATTGAAGTTTCCAGATAAAGTTGTTAATACACACGAGTAGTGAATTTGTCTGTGTCACATTTGTTTCTCGTAAGAGAGCTCAATGCACTGCAGTTTAAGAAAACACATGCAAACAGACAAAAGTCAAGCAAATGAAGGAAACATCTTCATCAGTTTGACACATGTCCTGCAAATACTCACAACACACTCAGACATTACTGCAGATATCTGTTAACCTAGCCTTTGCCTTGTCCCCATTACTGGCCTGCTAATTCAAATAATCAGACAAAATCCACACAGTTAATTGCTAAAAGTTATGGAAAAGGTATGTTCAGTAACTATGGCAACAAGTGTGTCCCAGCCAAGTTCATCACGTGTTAGTTTTTTCCCCTGGAAGCAGAGCCATTGTCGTCTGTGCTACTTGCAGCACGTTTGTCTATTGTCGTGTGTGTTTGGCTGAAAGTGAAAGGAACACAACATACAGACTCTGTTGTGGAATTACCTCCAGAAACAGAAGAGTTTAGATCATCTGGAAGTGTTACGAAACACAGCCTTCAGAGCAGAGGTCACCACAATCTCTCTGATTCAGCTGAGGTGCCGATGGTTGATCTATCACCTTGTTGGCTCACATTATTTATTCTGAGATTTAATTAAGATTTGATCAAATAACCCCAACACGCCACTCAGGGATCTGAATTAGACTTGTGTTAAACTGTTTACACTTGTCTGTCTCACCAGGAAGTTGACACTGTGGACTCTGTGGCTGAAACTTCAGTCATCACCTCCACTTCTCAAAACTCCTCCCCCTTCACCCCGCAGACCCAGGAGAGTGCAGATGTTCACACTGACATGGAGTCGTCACACCCCCTGCTGGAAGACTGCAGAACACAGCAAAGTAAAGGTCAGGACAGAAATACCTTCAGTGATCATTGGTGAAAAGACTTCACCTCACTGTGTTGAGAGATAATGAGTCGTAACGTCATTAATTGGATGAACGGATTAAACGTACTGTGAATTACTCAGAAGGTGTTGTTTGCTGGACATCCCACTTTCTGAAACAAAGTCAGCCATTTTACTTACATTGAGCTCAGTTGGCAAATGTAGCTCTTCATCTCTGTCCGCTGTCTCTTTGGAGGACGAGCTGCTGGGGCGTCAGAAGGATCAGCACTTGCTTTCCTTTTAGTTAACACTTGGAGGAAAGGAAATCCCGAAGATGCACACCCACCAACTGCAGGAAATCCTGCAGAGTCAGTGATCATCTTGCCAGACTGTCCGTCTTTCCAGTCGTTCTTGGATTCCTGTGGCTATCACACTGTCTAGTTCAGATTGCATCAACCACAAAGCACGATGTGCCACTGGGTTAGTGGCACTAATCCAATCCTGGTCTTGGGTAACCTAAAGCACACTTTGTTGAGTCTATCCTGGTGTCTGGCAACTGCCATAGCACGGGTTGTTTATCAGAATCCCGTAGGTTTTGCCACAGGGCCATAAGTGCGCATAGTTCTAACCGAACAGACCACCGGGAATGACCATTTATTCACACGAGGGTCCTACGTATTAAATGTAACTGAGAGCATGGGAGCTTTGATGACATGTAAATATGGCTGAGGTAAGCAAGAGCACAGCAGCTTGATGTCAAGTCAATATGGCAGATGGAAAATAACAGCACTACGACGAGGATGGGATTCGAACCCAACCATGCAGAGCACAATGGATTAGCAGTCCATCGCCTTAACCACTCGGCCACCTCGTCTTCAAAATGCAGTTGTTACGGTGACCACGCGGGAGGGTCGCATCAAAAGTAAACGGGGTTGACTTTGACTCCGCTATTCTCGAAATGCGAGGTGAGATCACAGGGGAATTAGCTCAAATGGTAGAGCGCTCGCTTTGCATGCGAGAGGTAGCGGGATCGATGCCCGCATTCTCCACAAGACTTTAGTTTGGTCTCTTGGGTTGAGAGATAATGAGTCGTGACGTCATTAATTGGATGAACGGAGTAAACATCCAGTGAATCAACTCAGACGGTGCTGTTTGCTGTTCATCTCACTTTCTGAAATAAAGCCAGCCATCCTGGTTATATTGATCTCTGGTTTCAAGGTTGGCAAATGTAGCTCTCCATGTACGATCATGAATATCAATTGTGGTCGTTAAACTTCCTTAGCTCAAATGGTAGAGCGCTCGCTTAGCATGCGAGAGGTAGCGGCATCGATGCCCGCATTCTCCACACGACTTTAGTTTGGTCTCTTGGGTTGAGAGATAATGAGTCGTGACTTCATTAATTGGATGCTTTAGGGCAGGCATGTCCAAACTATTCCATAAAGGGCCGTGTGGCTGCAGGTTTTCGTTCCAACCAAGGAGGAGCACACCAGGCCAGCCAATCAACATCAAGGGATCACTGAGTTATCAGCTGAAGACTGAGCTCAGCTAATTAAGCTGGTGTGCTCCTCCTTGGTTGGAACGAAAACCTGCAGCCACACGGCCCTTTATGGAATAGTTTGGACATGCCTGCTTTAGGGCATTCAATCGTTCGCAACTGGACCTCGTCTGTTTGTCTTAGAAGATGTTTCGCCTCTCACCCGAGCAGGCTTCATCAGTTCATGCGCAACCAGACTAGACAGGACAGCTCTAGTCCAATGCAATGGTGTTAGGTTCAAGTAATTATCCCCTGAGTGAGGCCAACCCCCAAAACCAAGAATGGTATCACTCTATTGTGAGGCAAACGATCCCCCCATTAAGGTGGGGTAGGGTGCAACCCTTGGATGTCAACAACAGTCGTTTGCCTCGTTAGTGTCCCATTGTTGTCATTGGGAGGCTCCTGGAGCCATGCGTGAATGGCTTTGTTGTTTATCCTCAGAGGCTAAATCTTTGAATCTTTTTGGGAGAGATGAAAGGACGGCATTGTATGTGGGAGATAGGTGGTGTCTCAGACCTCCCCCTCTGTTCAGAGTTGGTTTTTCAAACCTTGACATAGATGGCTTCTCGTACTCCTCTTTCAAACCATCTGTCTTCTCTGTCCAGCATATGCACATTTTTATCCTCAAAGGAGTGTGCTTTCTCCTTGAGATGCAGGTAAACAGCTGAGTCCAGCCCTGAAGAGTTAGCCCTTCTGTGTTGTGCCATGCGTAATGCGTGGATGAACGGCGTAAACATCCAGTAAATCAGCTCAGACGGTGCTGTTTGCTGTTCATCTCACTTTCTGAAACAAAGCCAGCCATCCTGGTTACATTGATCTCTGGTTTCAAGGTTGGCAAATGTAGCTCTCCGTGTACGATCATGAATGTCAGTTGTGGTCGTTAAACTTCCTCCACAATCCTGTTAAGAAGGGCCCGTGGAGGGATTCTCTGGAAGAAGCTGTCTCTTTGGAGGATGAGCTGCTGGGGCGTCAGAAGGATCAGCACTTGCTTTCCTTTTAGTTAACGCCTGCCACGTGGTAGACAAAACATGTGTCCTTCCAGCTGCTGTGGAGCAACAGCAGGACAAACGGTAGCAGGTGGTTGGACCCCGGCAGCTACAGGGATCCGACAGGACAAGTTCATTCCCATTTAGTCTCGTCACCCTGCAGTTTTACCAGTGCTTCAGAGAACTTTGATGCACATCCACCGAGTGCAGGAAAGTGTCCCTTGTTACTGTTCTACTGGGTTAGTGGCACTAATCCAATCCTGGTCTTGGGCAACCTAAAGCATACTTTGTTGAGTCTATCCTGGTGTCTGGCAACTGCCATAGCACGGGTTGTTTATCAGAATCCCGTAGGTTTTGCCACAGGGCCATAAGTGCGCTGACTTCTAACCGAACAGACCACCGGGAATGACCATTTATTCACACGAGGGTCCTACGTATTAAATGTAAGTGAGAGCATGGGAGCTTTGATGACATGTAAATATGGCTGAGGTAAGCAAGAGCACAGCAGCTTGATGTCAAGTAAATATGGAAGATAACAGCACTACGACGAGGATGGGATTCGAACCCACGCGTGCAGAGCACAATGGATTAGCAGTCCATCGCCTTAACCACTCGGCCACCTCGTCTTCAAAATGCAGTTGTCACGGTGACCACGCGGGAGGGTCGCATCAAAAGTAAACGGGGTTGACTTTGACTCCGCTATTCCCGAAATGCGAGGTGAGATCACAGGGGAATTAGCTCAAATGGTAGAGCGCTCGCTTAGCATGCGAGAGGTAGTGGGATCGATGCCCGCATTCTCCACAAGACTTTAGTTTGGTCTCTTGGGTTGAGAGATAATGAGTCGTGACTTCATTAATTGGATGCTTTAGGGCATTCAATTGTTCGCAACTGGACCTCGTCAGTTTGTCTTAGAAGATGTTTCGCCTCTCACCCGAGCAGGCTTCATCAGTTCATGCGCAACCAGACTAGACAGGACAGCTCTAGTCCAATGCAATGGTGTTAGGTTCAAGTAATTATCCCCTGAGTGAGGCCAACCCCCAAAACCAAGAATGGTATCACTCTATTGTGAGGCAAACGATCCCCCCATTAAGGTGGGGTAGGGTGCAACCCTTGGATGTCAACAACAGTCATTTGCCTCGTTAGTGTCCCATTGTTGTCATTGGGAGGCTCCTGGAGCCATGTGTGAATGGCTTTGTTGTTTATCCTCAGAGGCTAAATCTTTGAATCTTTTTGGGAGAGATGAAAGGACGGCATTGTATGTGGGAGATAGGTGGTGTCTCAGACCTCCCCCTCTGTTCAGAGTTGGTTTTTCAAACCTTGACATAGATGGCTTCTCGTACTCCTCTTTCAAACCATCTGTCTTCTCTGTCCAGCATATGCACATTTTTATCCTCAAAGGAGTGTGCTTTCTCCTTGAGATGCAGGTAAACAGCTGAGTCCAGCCCTGAAGAGTTAGCCCTTCTGTGTTGTGCCATGCGTAATGCGTGGATGAACGGCGTAAACATCCAGTAAATCAGCTCAGACGGTGCTGTTTGCTGTTCATCTCACTTTCTGAAACAAAGCCAGCCATCCTGGTTACATTGATCTCTGGTTTCAAGGTTGGCAAATGTAGCTCTCCGTGTACGATCATGAATGTCAGTTGTGGTCGTTAAACTTCCTCCACAATCCTGTTAAGAAGGGCCCGTGGAGGGATTCTCTGGAAGAAGCTGTCTCTTTGGAGGATGAGCTGCTGGGGCGTCAGAAGGATCAGCACTTGCTTTCCTTTTAGTTAACGCCTGCCACGTGGTAGACAAAACATGTGTCCTTCCAGCTGCTGTGGAGCAACAGCAGGACAAACGGTAGCAGGTGGTTGGACCCCGGCAGCTACAGGGATCCGACAGGACAAGTTCATTCCCATTTAGTCTCGTCACCCTGCAGTTTTACCAGTGCTTCAGAGAACTTTGATGCACATCCACCGAGTGCAGGAAAGTGTCCCTTGTTACTGTTCTACTGGGTTAGTGGCACTAATCCAATCCTGGTCTTGGGCAACCTAAAGCATACTTTGTTGAGTCTATCCTGGTGTCTGGCAACTGCCATAGCACGGGTTGTTTATCAGAATCCTGTAGGTTTTGCCACAGGGCCATAAGTGCGCTGACTTCTAACCGAACAGACCACCGGGAATGACCATTTATTCACACGAGGGTCCTACGTATTAAATGTAAGTGAGAGCATGGGAGCTTTGATGACATGTAAATATGGCTGAGGTAAGCAAGAGCACAGCAGCTAGATGTCAAGTAAGTATGGCAGATAACAGCGCTACGACGAGGATGGGATTCGAACCCACGCGTGCAGAGCACAATGGATTAGCAGTCCATCGCCTTAACCACTCGGCCACCTCGTCTTCAAAATGCAGTTGTCACGGTGACCACACGGGACGGTCGCATCAAAAGTAAATGGGGTTGACTTTGACTCCGCTATTCCTGAAATGCGAGGGGAATTAGCTCAAATGGTAGAGCGCTCGCTTAGCATGCGAGAGGTAGCGGCATCGATGCCCGCATTCTCCACACGACTTTAGTTTGGTCTCTTGGGTTGAGAGATAATGAGTCGTGACTTCATTAATTGGATGCTTTAGGGCATTCAATCGTTCGCAACTGGACCTCGTCTGTTTGTCTTAGAAGATGTTTCGCCTCTCACCCGAGCAGGCTTCATCAGTTCATGCGCAACCAGACTAGACAGGACAGCTCTAGTCCAATGCAATGGTGTTAGGTTCAAGTAATTATCCCCTGAGTGAGGCCAACCCCCAAAACCAAGAATGGTATCACTCTATTGTGAGGCAAACGATCCCCCCATTAAGGTGGGGTAGGGTGCAACCCTTGGATGTCAACAACAGTCGTTTGCCTCGTTAGTGTCCCATTGTTGTCATTGGGAGGCTCCTGGAGCCATGCGTGAATGGCTTTGTTGTTTATCCTCAGAGGCTAAATCTTTGAATCTTTTTGGGAGAGATGAAAGGACGGCATTGTATGTGGGAGATAGGTGGTGTCTCAGACCTCCCCCTCTGTTCAGAGTTGGTTTTTCAAACCTTGACATAGATGGCTTCTCGTACTCCTCTTTCAAACCATCTGTCTTCTCTGTCCAGCATATGCACATTTTTATCCTCAAAGGAGTGTGCTTTCTCCTTGAGATGCAGGTAAACAGCTGAGTCCAGCCCTGAAGAGTTAGCCCTTCTGTGTTGTGCCATGCGTAATGCGTGGATGAACGGCGTAAACATCCAGTAAATCAGCTCAGACGGTGCTGTTTGCTGTTCATCTCACTTTCTGAAACAAAGCCAGCCATCCTGGTTACATTGATCTCTGGTTTCAAGGTTGGCAAATGTAGCTCTCCGTGTACGATCATGAATGTCAGTTGTGGTCGTTAAACTTCCTCCACAATCCTGTTAAGAAGGGCCCGTGGAGGGATTCTCTGGAAGAAGCTGTCTCTTTGGAGGATGAGCTGCTGGGGCGTCAGAAGGATCAGCACTTGCTTTCCTTTTAGTTAACGCCTGCCACGTGGTAGACAAAACATGTGTCCTTCCAGCTGCTGTGGAGCAACAGCAGGACAAACGGTAGCAGGTGGTTGGACCCCGGCAGCTACAGGGATCCGACAGGACAAGTTCATTCCCATTTAGTCTCGTCACCCTGCAGTTTTACCAGTGCTTCAGAGAACTTTGATGCACATCCACCGAGTGCAGGAAAGTGTCCCTTGTTACTGTTCTACTGGGTTAGTGGCACTAATCCAATCCTGGTCTTGAGCAACCTAAAGCATACTTTGTTGAGTCTATCCTGGTGTCTGGCAACTGCCATAGCACGGGTTGTTTATCAGAATCCCGTAGGTTTTGCCACAGGGCCATAAGTGCGCTGACTTCTAACCGAACAGACCACCGGGAATGACCATTTATTCACACTCCGTATTAAATGTAAGTGAGAGCATGGGAGCTTTGATGACATGTAAATATGGCTGAGGTAAGCAAGAGCACAGCAGCTAGATGTCAAGTAAGTATGGCAGATAACAGCGCTACGACGAGGATGGGATTCGAACCCACGCGTGCAGAGCACAATGGATTAGCAGTCCATCGCCTTAACCACTCGGCCACCTCGTCTTCAAAATGCAGTTGTCACGGTGACCACACGGGACGGTCGCATCAAAAGTAAATGGGGTTGACTTTGACTCCGCTATTCCCGAAATCCGAGGGGAATTAGCTCAAATGGTAGAGCGCTCGCTTAGCATGCGAGAGGTAGCGGGATCGATGCCCGCATTCTCCACACGACTTTAGTTTGGTCTCTTGGGTTGAGAGATAATGAGTCGTGACTTCATTAATTGGATGCTTTAGGGCATTCAATTGTTCGCAACTGGACCTCGTCAGTTTGTCTTAGAAGATGTTTCGCCTCTCACCCGAGCAGGCTTCATCAGTTCATGCGCAACCAGACTAGACAGGACAGCTCTAGTCCAATGCAATGGTGTTAGGTTCAAGTAATTATCCCCTGAGTGAGGCCAACCCCCAAAACCAAGAATGGTATCACTCTATTGTGAGGCAAACGATCCCCCCATTAAGGTGGGGTAGGGTGCAACCCTTGGATGTCAACAACAGTCATTTGCCTCGTTAGTGTCCCATTGTTGTCATTGGGAGGCTCCTGGAGCCATGTGTGAATGGCTTTGTTGTTTATCCTCAGAGGCTAAATCTTTGAATCTTTTTGGGAGAGATGAAAGGACGGCATTGTATGTGGGAGATAGGTGGTGTCTCAGACCTCCCCCTCTGTTCAGAGTTGGTTTTTCAAACCTTGACATAGATGGCTTCTCGTACTCCTCTTTCAAACCATCTGTCTTCTCTGTCCAGCATATGCACATTTTTATCCTCAAAGGAGTGTGCTTTCTCCTTGAGATGCAGGTAAACAGCTGAGTCCAGCCCTGAAGAGTTAGCCCTTCTGTGTTGTGCCATCCGTAATGCGTGGATGAACGGCGTAAACATCCAGTAAATCAACTCAGACGGTGCTGTTTGCTGTTCATCTCACTTTCTGAAACAAAGCCAGCCATTCTGGTTACATTGATCTCTGGTTTCAAGGTTGGCAAATGTAGCTCTCCGTGTACGATCATGAATGTCAGTTGTGGTCGTTAAACTTCCTCCACAATCCTGTTAAGAAGGGCCCGTGGAGGGATTCTCTGGAAGAAGCTGTCTCTTTGGAGGATGAGCTGCTGGGGCGTCAGAAGGATCAGCACTTGCTTTCCTTTTAGTTAACGCCTGCCACGTGGTAGACAAAACATGTGTCCTTCCAGCTGCTGTGGAGCAACAGCAGGACAAACGGTAGCAGGTGGTTGGACCCCGGCAGCTACAGGGATCCGACAGGACAAGTTCATTCCCATTTAGTCTCGTCACCCTGCAGTTTTACCAGTGCTTCAGAGAACTTTGATGCACATCCACCGAGTGCAGGAAAGTGTCCCTTGTTACTGTTCTACTGGGTTAGTGGCACTAATCCAATCCTGGTCTTGGGCAACCTAAAGCATACTTTGTTGAGTCTATCCTGGTGTCTGGCAACTGCCATAGCACGGGTTGTTTATCAGAATCCCGTAGGTTTTGCCACAGGGCCATAAGTGCGCTGACTTCTAACCGAACAGACCACCGGGAATGACCATTTATTCACACGAGGGTCCTACGTATTAAATGTAAGTGAGAGCATGGGAGCTTTGATGACATGTAAATATGGCTGAGGTAAGCAAGAGCACAGCAGCTTGATGTCAAGTAAATATGGAAGATAACAGCACTACGATGAGGATGGGATTCGAACCCACACGTGCAGAGCACAATGGATTAGCAGTCCATCGCCTTAACCACTCGGCCACCTCGTCTTCAAAATGCAGTTGTCACGGTGACCACGCGGGAGGGTCGCATCAAAAGTAAACGGGGTTGACTTTGACTCCGCTATTCCCGAAATGCGAGGTGAGATCACAGGGGAATTAGCTCAAATGGTAGAGCGCTCGCTTAGCATGCGAGAGGTAGCGGGATCGATGCCCGCATTCTCCACACGACTTTAGTTTGGTCTCTTGGGTTGAGAGATAATGAGTTGTGACTTCATTAATTGGATGCTTTAGGGGGCATCCAATTAATGTCTGTTTGTCTTAGAAGATGTTTCGCCTCTCACCCGAGCAGGCTTCATCAGTTCATGCGCAACCAGACTAGACAGGACAGCTCTAGTCCAATGCAATGGTGTTAGGTTCAAGTAATTATCCCCTGAGTGAGGCCAACCCCCAAAACCAAGAATGGTATCACTCTATTGTGAGGCAAACGATCCCACCATTAAGGTGGGGTAGGGTGCAACCCTTGGATGTCAACAACAGTCGTTTGCCTCGTTAGTGTCCCATTGTTGTCATTGGGAGGCTCCTGGAGCCATGCGTGAATGGCTTTGTTGTTTATCCTCAGAGGCTAAATCTTTGAATCTTTTTGGGAGAGATGAAAGGACGGCATTGTATGTGGGAGATAGGTGGTGTCTCAGACGTCCCCCTCTGTTCAGAGTTGTCACGGTGACCACGCGGGACGGTCGCATCAAAAGTGAATGGGGTTGACTTTGACTCCGCTGTTCTCGAAATGGGAGGTGAGATCACAGGGGAATTAGCTCAAATGGTAGAGCGCTCGCTTAGCATGCGAGAGGTAGCGGGATCGATGCCCGCATTCTCCACAAGACTTTAGTTTGGTCTCTTGGTTTGAGAGATAATGAGTCGTGACTTCATTAATTGGATGAATGGCGTAAACATCCAGTGAATAAACTCAGACGGTGCTGTTTGCTGTTCATCTCACTTCCTGAAACAGTGCCAGCCATCCTGGTTATTTTGATCTCTGGTTTAAATTATTACAGTTTCTGTTGTATTATTTATTGTAGCCAACAAATCCTGTTCCCAGAATGTTTTGGCAACCAGATTTGCTCGCTGCGAATGGATCGGTTCATCACCTTTGACCATGTTCTGGCATGTGATCCCCATGGGTGTTTTCATAAAGCTAGCAACATTTAACGTAATTCAAGTCGTGGTCCACCGCAATGTCTGTTCAGATGGGAATCAGGTCAAGTGGTCGATCCCTCACTTAGTGTGAAAGCGAATTCACAGTCCATTGCTCTCACCACTACTCCACCTTGTCTGATGTTTTCTTTGTTTTACAATAAAATGTGTGTGTGTGTGTGTATATAGCTGCGGCTGACCTTCAGTTGAGTCGTCGGTCAGAGCCACAGCTGGTAGCTGAACAGCCAGTGCCTGAGGAAACCAAGACACACAGACAGGTAATGGACACACAAACAATCATTACGGGGCTGAGGTTTGATTTCAGAAGAGAGGGTAACAAAACAACAAAATCAGGCTAAACAATCAAGGGAGCATCAAATTAAAGTGACAGTACAAGTTGGTGATTGTTTTTTCTGTAATAGTCAAAGTTAATACGATAAGATCAACTTCATGAATCCTCAGCTGAGGCAATTTGGTGTCACAGTACAGTAAAAATAGCATTAGTAAAGGCAATGGAAAATAAAAAAATCCAAATCCAAAATAAGAAGTTGACTATATTGATTTGATTGATTTCTTTATTTTCGTGTCATGCACACAAATGTGCCCAACCCACATGGGTTTACAAGACACCAATATACTGACATTGCAGCAATACATCCTAAACAATAATTCTGCTGCTCAGTTCTCAAACAAAATATCTTGCCTTCTATTCCAGGCCCGGTAAAGACATTTTGCCATGAAAAAGGTTCCCCTTCTGAAAAATAGTTCAAGTTTTTCATGGTCATCCAACCAAAAGAAATCAAAATAAACAGAGGACATCTTATTGAAAAGTACCTCTCTGATATCTGCGTATACAGGACAGTAAAACAGAAAATGAACCTCATTCTCAAACAAAGTCTGTCCTTCTCTGGAGTAGCATTAAACCTTCCAATCTCTATAGCTAATGGTAATGTTCCTGAGCGTAACTGTGCACACAGGGATCTCTGTCTTTTGCTTAAATTATACTGCACATAAGGTTCCACACAGTAGCTGTCCTTTATAAGACAATAAGTACGCAATTTTGGTTTATACCAAATGTCAACAGACCATTTTTCTATAAACTTAAGAAACATGTTACTCCTCATCTCCTGAATATCACAACATAACCTATTATAGAAAATAAATGATGAATTATTCAAATGAAATAAAGATTTTAGCTCATTAGCCCAGGGGTGAAGATTGGAGATGCTCCAATTAAATATCTTTTTTGTGATTCTCTGGTTGGGCATCTTCACCAGTCTATTCCAGAGACGAAGCATTTGACATTTATGTCTGATGTTTGGAGGTTCCCATCCAATATCTCCAGTAAAGGCCAAGACAGAAGCAAATTTATGGACTCCCAGAAATGATCGAATTGCTCTATAATGCACTGTGTTGCAACATGTATGTTCCCGGAAGCCCCAAACACCAGAAGCATAGTCAGACACCGGACAGACACATGAATTGTATAGTTCTGTATAAGTATGGAATCCTAAATTACCACAATGCTTTACTTTGTTCAATACAGATCCCAAAGCTCTGCCTGCTGACTGAGCAAAAACATTAACAGCTTCCTTAAATGTCATGTGTTCATCCAGTGTCAAACCAACCTTTTTCACAACAATAACATCAACCAAATGTGCATCTCCACATACCTCATTTCAGGATTATAGGTTCCGAACGCTATCGGATATCGTGCATTGGACCGCACCACGCCGAATTTCTTTTTGTATTTTTTGTCTAATCTTTATTTATATGTACATTTTATGCTCTCCTTCGCTGACAGATAGCGAACAAACTTGAGAGGCCCAGTCGATTTGACTGAAGTTGCTTTACTGAATCTTCTCAGTTATATTTTGTCAAACTGCAACACAATGAATATACACAATCTTACAATTTGAAATTAAATATACAGTATGGTTGACTGGTCACACTTTTCTTCTTCCTTTTAGGTTATAAGTCAGGTAAGCACATCACATTATTTATTTTTTACAGTACGCTTCCACACAGTAAACAGCAAGACTGGTTCACACATAAACGCAGCTTGTAACACAAATGAGGCTTGACAATGAACTGAATTAGCCATAACAGCTAAACTAGCCTCTTGCTAATGGTTAGCCTCACGATTAGCATTCGCATAGTTAGCACAGTTTTCATGACTTAAAATAAATGTCTCAAACACCATCTTCAAGATCACAGTGCCACGAAACAACTTAAGTAATCATTTGCATCTATACTCACTGTTGGTTCCACTCCAAGGCTCAGACAACCAACTCTCTGTGGTGGAGCACTTGTAGCTTAGCATGAACACTGAATGTGCCTGGTCATTAAAACCGCAGTAACTCAAACTCACCACCAGGGGGAACATAATCTATTCAGTCACTGACTGGAGTCAGAACATATAAAAAGACTATGTAACATATATTGCCAGTGGAAAGTACTTGAGAAATATGAAAAATTACACAAAATTGCATATGGTTGCTATGGATAAGCTAAGCCCAGTAACTTGGTTCAGTAACAGTACTCTAATGCAGTGGTCCCCAACCTTTTTATCACCGCGGACTGGTCAACGCTTGCCAATTTTGCTGCGGCCCAGAAGGGGGGGGGTCTTTATATTGTAAATATAATAATAAACGTAAATCCAATGTGTACTCGTATGCAACTTTATCAGCAGCTTCCTCGTGACATTGTGCCAACAACATAACATGAGTATAACATCAAAGTCTCTGGTAACATCCTCTCTGCCCCCCAATGAAATTCTAAAAAAATTTCACATGGAATAAATAAATAAATAAATGACAGAACCAGCAATTCCACATTTCTTTCTCTTTTATCTAAATATACCTACACAACATTCGTGTTCCTGTTTTTTCCTTTCAAGAAAAGAAACAGAGCACTATGTCTTTTAATCCAGGGTGCTTGGTCTTCAAGTGGTGAAGCAGTTTTAAAGGCTTCATCGCCTCATTAGAGAGCCGGTCGCTGCATATGATGCAGAGCGGCTCGGTGTGTGGGACAACACCAAATCCACAAATCCGTATTTCCAGTCGGACTCCTGGTGTTGTCTGTTAAAAGCTTTTTTTTCTTGGAAGTCGTCGTTCTTCTTCTGTTTCTTCACTGGGCCTTTTCCTTTGCAAAGAAACTTTCCAAACACGTCTGTTCTGGGCTAAATTTGAGAGCTCATGACCGAGATGTAACCAAGAGAATCAGGTAGTTTTTCAAAATAAAAGATTGTTCAGACTCAGATAATAAATAAAACAGAAATAATGAAGTATTTCTTGGTCCCTAACCCCCCAATCTCATACCAATTAGGGACTCGGGGGTTGGGGACCACTGCTCTATTGCACAGTAGAAAAATATAAATATAAATATATATGTGTGTCACACTGGAAATAAAAGTATACATGCAGAGGTGTAGTTTTTAAGGAAAAAATGAAGTTTTTTGTTTTTTTTTGTACGATGCCTGAGTTGAATAACCTGACAGCTGTTGGTATGGAGGACCTCTTCTTGCAGAGTGGATGCAGCAGTCTGTTGCTGAAGGTGGTGCCCCCCTGTGTCATGCAGGGGGTGGAGGGGTTGTTTTGTACTTTATTTTACAACTAAGGACGTTTTTTTAAATTTTCAATAAATCTTTTTAACATGATTGTATGAAGGATATTACTAACATAAATAAACATCATGAACATAAATTACTGACCTAAAACATAGTTAGTGTCTGTGATTTCTGCCTGATACGTCCTGATACATCACTGTTTTATTAACATCTTTTCATTCAAAGGTCTCTGTGCTCCACTATCTTGTTTTTATTAAGTGAAGGTGACTCAGAGGACTGAATCAATATTTTCAACTCAACTCAGCAGGAGGCGCTGTGTTGGCTTCTCCGTAAACTGTCCGTCCTGGAGCATCTGAGAGACGAAGCTGATGAGACACGAAGACAGATGGACAGACAGACAGAGGAGAGCAGAGAGCTCGAGAGAGAGACAGAAGAGCTGAAGACACAACTACTGACGCTGAACCCCACAGACCCACAACATGTGAGTTGTTATTGCAGGTTTGTCCATTGCTCAGTCTTCTACGTAACATCAAAAGAGTACCCGACAGGATCCAGAGTGCACTGACATCACACACTGAGGCAGCACCGACACTGCTGTGATCACTGAGGATGGATCTGAGAGTCTGTTCACACCTGAGTGATCCGATCACGGATAAGGATTGCAGTGATTGGACAGAAGAGACGTCCTCATTGGCCATTGACGTGACAGCTGCACAGTCATCATTTTAAAGTCCAAAATGCTGCAGTTTCCATATGAGCCACACAGACATTCATGGGCTTAATGAATGAACAAATGATCTGTACTGACGTTCAGTTCTGAACTGATACTGTGTTAAATGGAACTGTGTGGCAAATTTTTTCTCTGGGGGAGCACAGCCACAAACTTCCCAGCAGGATACCTTTTCCCACTGCCTGTCTCCTCCATGTCCTTGTGGACAGCCTCTCCGCATGTGTCTCCAGTGACCACTGATTATTGGACCTCACGTCCCCGTTCTACATGCAAATAAACATCTTTTCTTGAAACGATCAATGTCATATTACTGACTTTATGACTGTTCAAGCAGTTCAAGCTCCACTAATTACCGTATCTCCGCACTATGAGGCGCATCTAAAAGCCTTTAATGTTCTCAAAAACCGACAGTGCACCTTATGATCCGATGCACCTTTTACATGGATCAGTATTGGTTAATTATGGCTATCGTAGTCAGGGGGCGTGGCCGAAGTAACAACGGTAAAAGTGTAAAGGGCGTTCCACTCGCTGCGTGCAGTCAGCTGTCAACCTGAATAATAAAATGACTGTTTCACTGAACAATGACAAAATATGAATACATGCTAAATAATAGCCAATTAAAATATGAATCAAACGTGGTTAATGTGATTTCTGCTGCTGAACCTCAGCGCACAGCGTCTGCACATCAGCGCTGTGCGCCGTCACCTGCATCTTTACGCAGGATCAGCTGTCATCTGTGAGCGCGCGATGTTTGTTTCAAACGAACAAACTAAAATAAAATAGATTTTAAATAAATGCTCATTAATTATTTTCAGGAGCCGCATCAGAGGGATGAAAGAGCCGCATCCGGGTTGCCGACCCCTGATCTAGTGGATGCATAACGCAACGCAGACACCACAGGACGGTAGTTTCTGTCTATGCGCCTTATAATGCGGTGCGCCTTATATATGAAAAAAGTTTTAAAATAGGCCATTCATTGAAGGTGCGCCTTATAGTGCGGAAAATACAGTAAGTGGTTTCTAATAATAATAAAGTGAATCGCCCCACTGTCAGTACAGCTGAAGTCACAGTATCATCTGACTGCACAACACATCCACTCATGTACTAGCTTGTTTCTGTCATACAGAGTTTGTTTGCAGCCACAGAGAGCTGACATTAACTCTGCTTCTTGGCATCTCTTTGAGCTTGTTGTTTGAACTCTCCGTATGTTTGTGAGTCTCTGCTCTCACATCAGACATCAGAAGGGTTAAAGGTGGAACATTTGTGGAGAATGATCTCACTACCTCTTGCATGCTAAGCAAGCACTCTGCCATTTGAACTAATTCTCCATCCTTTTAAGGGAGCGTTGCACTAAAAATCTGCCTGTAGAGTGTGATGCACTCCACCAGAATCTTCTTCAGTGATGGAAAGTTACCAAGTACATTTATTTATTCTCATTCAATCATGTTCTTCTACTTTATACTCCCTCTTTGTGTTTCTTACAGTAGAAACATGCAGCTCAGAGTATGAATGCAAAGCAGGAAAAAGGGAAGCTCGGTTTTTCTAACTGAGCTAATACTGAGTTTCCTCAGTATTTCATGAAGCAGTTGAATTATTCTCGTGGCAGTTAGCATCCTCAGAGCATCTAAATTTAGTTACCTTTAGTTACCCGGACAGGAATAAGACTGAATATGTGACTGGAGTTTTGTGTCTAAATGCTTCTGTTTTAAGTGTTTGTTCAGAGTGACAGCAGAAACAGCAGCAGCAGACTGTCTCTTTAAGACTTCTGACTCCTCCCTCCAGGATCCCCCCTCTGAGGGGCGGGACTTTCCCAGCTGTACTTTACTCCCATTGGACAGAAGATGGGCTGTCACTCTGCAGCTGTCTTTCTGATTCGCTGGGAGTAAGATTTCCTGTGTTGATTCAAAGACGGGTGGAGAAAGAAGGAGAGGAAGAGAAGTTTGTAACGGAGATGAACAGAGGAGAGGAAAACACAGAGATGGAGAAGTAAATGTTTTTTAGCACAGAGAGCAGGAGGTGAGATGTTGTTTACTGAGTAATAGAGGAGGAGGAGGAGGAGGAGGAGGGAGAACATGGAGGATGTTAGCCAGCAGCTCTGTGTAGTCTCTGTGGTGGAGGACTGAGTCTGAACTGACTGCTGTGAGTACACAAACACCTCTCAGTGTCTAAACCACTGCAACTCTAACTCGTTTTGGTGTGTCCACACTGGAAAAGTGACGACTGCAGTTAAAACATGTCAGCATGCAGATTAAATCCACTTGTTTTGTCATGGATTCATTGTCCCACAGTAAGTAGAGGAGCTGCTCACAGCTGGAAAACAAAACATATGAAATCTCTGCAGAACGTAGTGATCTGTGTTGGAGAGAGTGTGGACTCTGTTTGTCTGTGTGGACTTTCTAACTCTGCGAACATGAAGCGTGAATCCATGTCTGTCTGTCTGTCTGTCAGTTTGAAGTTTCTCAGCAGCTGTTTGATGATTGGGATGAAATGTGGTTCAGATGTTCATGTTCCCCTCAGGATGGACTGTAATAGCTTCACTGATCCTCTGACTGTTCATCTAGCGCCACCATCAGGTCAACATGTTAATGTTAACCTTTTTTATAACCAAATACATGCAGAATGAATGACATCAGGCTCAGCTGGACTTTGTGATTACTGCTAATTAGCAAATGTTAGCATTCTACAGTAATA